>NW_027457614.1:1707500-1720000 GCF_050624435.1 Tenrec ecaudatus
AGGTTTAGGGTTATGGTTAGGGCTAGGGTTAGGGTTAGCGTTAGGGTTAGGGTTAGGGTTAGGGTTAGCGTTAGGGTTAGGGTTAGGGTTAGGGTTACGTTTAGCGTTAGGGATAGGGTTAGGGTTAGGGTTAGGTTTAGCGTTAGCGTTAGGGTTAGGGTTAGGGTTAGGCTTAGGGCTAGCGTTAGGGTTAGAGTTAGGGTTAGCATTAGCGTTAGGGTTAAGGTTAGGGTTAGGGTTAGTGTTAGGGTTAGGGTTAGGGTTAGGTTTAGGGTTAGGGTTAGGGATAGGGTAAGGGTTAGGGTTAGGTTTAGGGCTAGCTTTAGGGTTAGGATTAGGGTTAGGGTTAGGTTTAGCGTTAGGGTTAGGGTTAGGGTTAGCGTTAGGGTTAGGGTTAGGGTTAGGATTAGGGTTAGGTTTAGCATTAGGGTTAAGGTTAGGGTTAGGGTTAGGTTTAGGGTTAGGGTTAGGGTTAGGGTTAGGGTTAGGGTAAGGGGTAGGGGTAGGGTTAGGTTTAGGGCTAGCGTTAGGGTTAGGGTTAGGGTTAGGGTTAGGGTTAGGTTTAGGGTTAGGGTTAGGTTTAGCGTTAAGGTTAGTGTTAGGGTTAGGGTTAGGGTTAGGGTTAGGATTAGGGTTAGCGTTAGCGTTAGCGTTAGGGTTAGGGTGAGGGTTAGGGTTAGGGTTAGGATTAGCGTTTGGGTTAGTGTTAGCGTTAGCTTTAGGGTTAGCGTTAGGGTTAGAGTTGGGTTTAGCGTTAGCATTAGGGTTAGGATTAGTGTTAGGGTTAGGGTTAGGGTTAGGGTTAGCGTTAGCGTTAGGGTTAGGGTTAGGGTTAGGGTTAGGGTTAGGGTTAGCGTTAGGGTTAGGTTTAGGGTTAGGGTTAGGGTTAGGGTTAGCGTTAGGGTTAGGGTTAGGGTTAGCGTTAGCGTTAGGGTTAGGATTAGGGTTAGGGTTAGGGGTAGCGTTAGGTTTAGGGTTAGTGTTAGGGTTATTTTTAGTATTAGGTTTAAGGTTAGGGTTAGGGTTAGCATTAGGGTTAGGTTTAGGGTTAGCGTTAGGGTTAGGGTTAGGGTTAGGGGTAGGGTTAGGGTTAGGGTAAGGGTTAGCGTTAGGGTTAGGGTTAGGGTTAGGGTTAGGGTTAGGGTTCGGGTTAGGTTTAGGGTTATGGTTAGGGTTAGCATTAGGGTTAGGGTTAGGGTTAGGTTTAGCGTTAGGGTTAGGGTTAGCGTTAGGGTTACGGTTAGGTTTAGGTTTAGGGTTAGGGGTAGCGTTAGGTTTAGGTTTAGGGTTAGGGTTAGGGTTAGGGTTAGGTTTAGCGTTAGGGTTAGGGTTAGAGTTAGGGTTAGGGTAGGGTTAGGGTTAGGGTTAGGGTTAGGGTTAGCGTTATGGTTAGGGTTAGCGTTAGGGTTAGGGTTAGGGTTAGCGTTAGCGTTAAGGTTAGGGTTAGGGTTAGGGTTAGCGTTAGGGTTAGGGTTAGCGTTAGGGTTAGCGTTAGGGTTAGGGTTAGGGTTAGCGTTAGGGTTAGGGTTAGGGTTAGGGTTAGGGTTACGGTTAGCGTTAGGTTAGGGTTAGCGTTAGGGTTAGGGTTAGGTTTAGCGTTAGGGTTAGGGTTAGGTTTAGGGTTAGGGTTAGTGTTATGGTTAGGTTTATGGTTAGTGTGAGGGTTAGCGTTAGGGTTAGGGTTAGGGTTAGGGTTAGGGTTAGGGTTAGGGTTAGCGTTAGGGTTAGGGTTAGGGTTACGTTTAGCGTTAGGGATAGGGTTAGGGTTAGCGTTAGGGTTAGGATTAGGGTTAGGATTAGGGTTAGGTTTAGCGTTAGGGTTAGGGTTAGGTTTAGGGTTAGGGTTAGTGTTAGCGTTAGGGTTAGGGTTCGGGTTAGGATTAGGGTTAGCGTTAGGGTTAGGGTTAGGGTTAGCGTTAGCGTTAGGGTTAGGGTTAGGGTTAGCGTTAGGGTTAGGGTTACGGTTTGCGTTAGGGTTAGGATTAGGGTTAGGGTTAGGGTTAGGTTTAGCGTTAGCCTTAGGGTTAGGGTTAGGGTAAGGTTTAGGGTTAGGGTTAGGGTTAGTGTTAGGGTTAGGGTTAGGGTAAGGGTTAGGGTTAGGGTTAGGTTTAGCGTTAGGGTTAGGGTTACTGTCAGGCTTAGGTTAGGGGTTAGCGATAGGGTTAGGGTTAGGCTTAGGGTTAGGGTTAGGGTTAGCGTTAGGGTTAGGGTTAGGGTTAGGGTTAGGGTTAGGGTTAGGGTTAGCGTTAGGGTTAGGGTTAGGATTAAGGTTAGGGTTAGGGTTACGGTTAGGGTTAGGGTTAGGGTTAGGGTTAGGGTTAGGGTTAGGCTTAGATTAGGGTTAGGGTTAGGTTTAGGCTTTCGTTTAGGCTTAGGGTTAGGGTTTGGGTTAGGGTTAGGGTTTGGGTTAGGGTTAGCGTTAGGGTTAGGGTTAGCGTTAGCTTTAGGGTTAGGGTTAGGGTTAGGGTTAGCATTAGGGTTAGGGTTAGGGTTAGGGTTAGGGTTAGCGTTAGGGTCAGGGTTAGTGTTAGCCTTAGCGTGAAGGTTAGGGTTAGGCTTAGGGTTAGCGTTAGGGTTAGGGTTAGGTTTAGGGTTAGGGTTAGGGTTAGTGTTAGGTTTAGGGTTAGGGTTAGGTTTAGGGTTTGGGTTAGTGTTAGGTTTAGGGTTAGGGTTAAGGTTAGGGTTAGGTTTAGGGTTAGGGTTAGGGTTAGGGTTAGCGTTAGGGTTAGGATTAGGTTTAGAATTAGGGTTAGGTTTAGCGTAAGGGTTAGGGTAAGGGTTAGGGTTAGGTTTAGGGTTAGGGTTAGGGTTAGGGTTAGGGTAGGGTAAGGGTTAGGGTTAGGTTTAGGGCTAGCGTTAGGATTAGGGTTAAGGTTAGGTTTCGGGTTAGGTTTAGGGTTATGGTTAGGGTTAGGGTTAGGGTTAGCGTTAGGGTTAGGGTTAGGGTTAGGGTTAGCGTTAGGGTTATAATTAGGGTTAGGGTTAGGGTTAGGTTTAGGGTTAGCGTTAGGGTTAGGGTTAGGTTTAGCGTTAGCGTTAGGTTTAGGGTTAGGGTTAGGGTTAGCGTTAGCGTTAGGGTTAGGGTTAGGGTTAGCGTTAGGGTTAGGGTTACGGTTAGCGTTAGGGTTAGGATTAGGGTTAGGGTTAGGGTTAGGTTTAGCGTTAGCCTTAGGGTTAGGGTTAGGGTTAGGTTTAGGGTTAGGGTTAGGGTTAGTGTTAGGGTTAGGGTTAGGGTAAGGGTTAGGGTTAGGGTTAGGTTTAGCGTTAGGGTTAGGGTTACTGTCAGGCTTAGGTTTGGGGTTAGCGTTAGGGTTAGGGTTAGGCTTAGGGTTAGGGTTAGGGTTAGCGTTAGGGTTAGGGTTAGGGTTAGGGTTAGGGTTAGGGTTAGGGTTAGCGTTAGGGTTAGGGTTAGGGTTAAGGTTAGGGTTAGGGTTACGGTTAGGGTTAGGGTTAGGGTTAGGGTTAGGGTTAGGGTTAGGCTTAGATTAGGGTTAGGGTTAGGTTTAGGCTTTCGTTTAGGGTTAGGGTTAGGGTTTGGGTTAGGGTTAGGGTTTGGGTTAGGGTTAGCGTTAGGGTTAGGGTTAGCGTTAGCTTTAGGGTTAGGGTTAGGGTTAGCATTAGGGTTAGGGTTAGGGTTAGGGTTAGGGTTAGCGTTAGGGTCAGGGTTAGTGTTAGCGTTAGCGTGAAGGTTAGGGTTAGGCTTAGGGTTAGCGTTAGGGTTAGGGTTAGGGTTAGGGTTAGGGTTAGTGTTAGGGTTAGGGTTAGGGTTAGGTTTAGGGTTTGGGTTAGGGTTAGGTTTAGGGTTAGGGTTAAGGTTAGGGTTAGGTTTAGGGTTAGGGTTAGGGTTAGGGTTAGGGTTAGGTTTAGCGTAAGGGTTAGGGTAAGGGTTAGGGTTAGGTTTAGGGTTAGGGTTAGGGTTAGGATTAGGGTAGGGTAAGGGTTAGGGTTAGGTTTAGGGCTAGCGTTAGGATTAGGGTTAAGGTTAGGTTTCGGGTTATGGTTAGGGTTAGGGTTAGGGTTAGCGTTAGGGTTAGGGTTAGGGTTAGGGTTAGGGTTAGCGTTAGGGTTATGATTAGGGTTAGGGTTAGGGTTAGGTTTAGGGTTAGCGTTAGGGTTAGGGTTAGGTTTAGCCTTAGCGTTAGGGTTAGGGTTAGGGTTAGGGTTAGGCTTAGGGCTAGCGTTAGGGTTAGAGTTAGGGTTAGCATTAGCGTTAGGGTTAAGGTTAGGGTTAGGGTTAGTGTTAGGGTTAGGGTTAGGGTTAGGTTTAGGGTTAGGGTTAGGGATAGGGTAAGGGTTAGGGTTAGGTTTAGGGCTAGCTTTAGGGTTAGGATTAGGGTTAGGGTTAGGTTTAGCTTTAGGGTTAGGGTTAGGGTTAGCGTTAGGGTTAGGGTTAGGGTTAGGATTAGGGTTAGGTTTAGCATTAGTGTTAAGGTTAGGGTTAGGGTTAGGTTTAGGGTTAGGGTTAGGGTTAGGCTTAGGGTTAGGGTAAGGGGTAGGGTTAGGTTTAGGGCTAGCGTTAGGGTTAGGGTTAGGGTTAGGGTTAGGTTTAGGGTTAGGGTTAGGTTTAGCGTTAAGGTTAGGGTTAGGGTTAGGGTTAGGGTTAGGGTTAGGATTAGGGTTAGCGTTAGCGTTAGCGTTAGCGTTACGGTTAGGGTGAGTGTTAGGGTTAGGGTTAGGGTTAGCGTTTGGGTTAGTGTTAGCGTTAGCTTTACGGTTAGCGTTAGGGTTAGAGTTGGGTTTAGCGTTAGCATTAGGGTTAGGATTAGTGTTAGGGTTAGGGTTAGGGTTAGGGTTAGCGTTAGCGTTAGGGTTAGGGTTAGGGTTTGGGTTAGGGTTAGCGTTAGGGTTAGGTTTAGGGTTAGGGTTAGGGTTAGTGTTAGGGTTAGGGTTAGGGTTAGCGTTAGCGTTAGGGTTAGGATTAGGGTTAGGGTTAGGGGTAGCGTTAGGTTTAGGGTTAGTGTTAGGGTTATTGTTAGCATTAGGTTTAAGGTTAGGGTTAGGGTTAGCATTAGGGTTAGGTTTAGGGTTAGCGTTAGGGTTAGGGTTAGGGTTAGGGTTAGGGGTAGGGTTAGGGTTAGGGTAAGGGTTAGCGTTAGGGTTAGGGTTAGGGTTAAGGTTCGGTTTAGGTTTAGGGTTATGGTTAGGGTTAGCATTAGGGTTAGGGTTAGGGTTAGGTTTAGCTTTAGGGTTAGGGTTAGGGTTAGGGTTACGGTTAGGTTTAGGTTTAGGGTTAGGGGTAGCGTTAGGTTTAGGGTTAGGGTTAGGGTTAGGGTTAGGGTTAGGTTTAGCGTTAGGGTTAGGGTTAGAGTTAGGGTTAGGGTAGGGTTAGGGTTAGGGTTAGGGTTAGGTTTAGGGTTAGCGTTATGGTTAGGGTTAGCATTAGCGTTAGGGTTAGGGTTAGGGTGAGCGTTAGCGTTAAGGTTAGGGTTAGGGTTAGGGTTAGCGTTAGGGTTAGGGTTAGCGTTAGGGTTAGCGTTAGGGTTAGGGTTAGGGTTAGGGTTAGCGTTAGGGTTAGGGTTAGGGTTAGGGTTACGGTTAGCGTTAGGTTAGGGTTAGGGTTAGGGTTAGGGTTAGGGTTAGGGTTAGTTTTAACCTTAGGGTTAGGGTTAGCGTTAGGGTTAGGGTTAGGTTTAGGGTTAGGTTTAGGGTTAGGGTCAGGGTTAGGGTTAGGGTTTGGGTTAGCGTTAGGGTTAGGGTTAGGGTTAGGGTTAGGTTTAGGGTTAGGGTTAGCGTTAGGGTCAGGGTTAGGGTTAGGGTTAGGGTTAGCGTTAGCGTTAGGGTTAGGGTTAGGGTTAGCGTTAGCGTTAGGGTTAGGGTTAGGGTTCGTGGTAGGGTTAGGGTTAGGGTTAGTGTTAGGATTAGCGTTAGCGTTAGGGTTAGGGTTAGGGTAAGGGTTAGGGTTAGAGTTAGGGTTAGCGTTAGCGTTAGGGTTAGGGTTAGCGTTAGGGTTAGGTTGAGGGTTAGCGTTAGGGTTAGGTTTAGGGTTAGGGTTGGGTTTAGCGTTAGCGTTAGGGTTAGGGTTAGGGTTAGGGTTAGGGTTAGCGTTAGGGTTAGGGTTAGGGTTAGGGTTAGGGTAGGGTTAGGGTTAGGGTTAGTGTTAGGGTTAGGGTTAGCGTTATGATTAGGGTTAGCGTTAGCGTTAGGGTTAGGGTTAGGGTTAGCGTTAGGGTTAGGGTTAGGGTTACGGTTAGCGTTAGGGTTAGGGTTAGGGTTAGGGTTAGGGTTAGGGTTAGGGTTAGGGTTAGTTTTAGCGTTAGGGTTAGGGTTAGCGGTAGGGTTAGGGTAGGTTTAGGGTTAGGTTTAGGGTTAGGGTTAGGGTTAGGGTTAGGGTTAGGGTTTGGGTTAGCGTTAGGGTTAGGGTTAGGGTTAGGGTTAGGGTTAGGGTTAGGGTTAGCGTTAGGGTCAGGGTTAGGGTTAGGGTTAGGGTTAGCGTTAGCGTTAGGGTTAGGGTTATGGTTAGGGTTAGCGTTAGCGTTAGGGTTAGGGTTAGGGTTAGGGTTAGTGGTAGGGTTAGGGTTAGGGTTAGGGTTAGGGTTAGGGTTAGGATTAGCGTTAGAGTTAGGGTTAGGGTTAGGGTAAGGGTTAGGGTTAGCGTTAGGGTTAGGATTAGGGTTAGAATTAGGGTTAGGTTTAGCGTAAGGGTTAGGGTTAGTGTTAGGGTTAGGGTTAGGTTTAGGGTTAGGGTTAGGGTTAGGGTTAGGGTAGGGTAAAGGTTAGGGTTAGGTTTAGGGCTAGCGTTAGGATTAGGGTTAAGGTTAGGTTTCTGGTTAGGTTTAGGGTTATGGTTAGGGTTATGGTTAGGGTTAGGGTTAGCGTTAGGGTTAGGGTTAGGGTTAGGGTTAGCGTTAGGGTTAGGATTAGGGTTAGGGTTAGGGTTAGGTTTAGGGTTAGCGTTAGGGTTAGGGTTAGGTTTAGCGTTAGCGTTAGGGTTAGGGTTAGGGTTAGGGTTAGGCTTAGGGCTAGCGTTAGGGTTAGAGTTAGGGTTAGCATTAGCGTTAGGGTTAAGGTTAGGGTTAGGGTTAGTGTTAGGGTTAGGGTTAGGGTTAGGTTTAGGGTTAGGTTTAGGGTTAGGGTTAGGGTAAGGGGTAGAGTTAGGTTTAGGGCTAGCGTTAGGGTTAGGGTTAGGGTTAGGGTTAGGGTTAGTGTTAGTGTTAGGTTTAGGGTTAGGGTTAGGTTTAGCGTTAAGGTTAGGGTTAGGGTTAGGGTTTGGGTTAGGGTTAGGGTTAGGATTTGGGTTAGCGTTAGCGTTAGCGTTAGGGTTAGTTTGAGGGTTAGGGTTAGGGTTAGGGTTAGCGTTTGGGTTAGTGTTAGCGTTAGCTTTAGGGTTAGCGTTAGGGTTAGAGTTGGGTTTAGCGTTAGCATTAGGGTTAGCATTAGTGTTAGGGTTAGGGTTAGCGTTAGCGTTAGGGTTAGGGTTAGGGTTAGGGTTAGCGTTAGGGTTAGGTTTAGGGTTAGGGTTAGGGTTAGCGTTAGGGTTAGGGTTAGGGTTAGCGTTAGCGTTAGGGTTAGGATTAGGGTTAGGGTTAGGGGTAGCGTTAGGTTTAGGGTTAGTGTTAGGGTTATTGTTAGCATTAGGTTTAAGGTTAGGGTTAGGGTTAGCATTAGGGTTAGGTTTAGGGTTAGCGTTAGGGTTAGGGTTAGGGTTAGGGGTAGGGTTAGGGTTAGGGTAAGGGTTAGCGTTAGGGTTAGGGTTAGGGTTAGGGTTAGGGTTCGGGTTAGGTTTAGGGTTATGGTTAGGGTTAGCATTAGGGTTAGGGTTAGGGTTAGGTTTAGCGTTAGGGTTAGGGTTAGCGTTAGGGTTACGGTTAGGTTTAGGTTTAGGGTTAGGGGTAGCGTTAGGTTTAGGGTTCTGGTTAGGGTTAGGGTTAGGGTTAGGGTTAGGTTTAGCGTTAGGGTTAGGGTTAGAGTTAGGGTTAGGGTAGGGTTAGGGTTAGGGTTAGGGTTAGGGTTAGGGTTAGCGTTATGGTTAGGGTTAGCGTTAGCGTTAGGGTTAGGGTTAGGGTTAGCGTTAGTGTTAAGGTTAGGGTTAGGGTTTGGGTTAGCTTTAGAGTTAGGGTTAGCGTTAGGGTTAGCGTTAGGGTTAGGGTTAGGGTTAGCGTTAGGGTTAGGGTTAGGGTTAGGGTTACGGTTAGCGTTAGGTTAGGGTTAGGGTTAGGGTTAGCGTTAGGGTTAGGGTTAGGGTTAGGGTTACGTTTAGCGTTAGGGATAGGGTTAGGGTTAGCGTTAGGGTTAGGATTAGGGTTAGGATTAGGGTTAGGTTTAGCGTTAGGGTTAGGGTTAGGTTTAGGGTTAGGGTTAGTGTTAGCGTTAGGGTTAGGGTTCGGGTTAGGATTAGGGTTAGCGTTAGGGTTAGGGTTAGGGTTAGCGTTAGCGTTAGCGTTAGGGTTAGGGTTAGGGTTAGCGTTAGCGTTAGCGTTAGGGTTAGGGTTAGGGTTAGGGTTAGGTTTAGGGTTAGGGTTAGGGTTAGGGTTAGGGTAGGGTAAAGGTTAGGGTTAGGTTTAGGGCTAGCGTTAGGATTAGGGTTAAGGTTAGGTTTCGGGTTAGGTTTAGGGTTATGGTTAGGGTTAGGGTTAGGGTTAGGGTTAGCGTTAGGGTTAGGGTTAGGGTTAGGGTTAGCGTTAGGGTTAGGATTAGGGTTAGGGTTAGGGTTAGGTTTAGGGTTAGCGTTAGGGTTAGGGTTAGGTTTAGCGTTAGCGTTAGGGTTAGGGTTAGGGTTAGGGTTAGGCTTAGGGCTAGCGTTAGGGTTAGAGTTAGGGTTAGCATTAGCGTTAGGGTTAAGGTTAGGGTTAGGGTTAGTGTTAGGGTTAGGGTTAGGGTTAGGTTTAGGGTTAGGGTTAGGGTTAGGGTTAGGGTAAGGGGTAGGGTTAGGTTTAGGGCTAGCGTTAGGGTTAGGGTTAGGGTTAGGGTTAGGGTTAGTGTTAGTGTTAGGTTTAGGGTTAGGGTTAGGTTTAGCGTTAAGGTTAGGGTTAGGGTTAGGGTTTGGGTTAGGGTTAGGGTTAGGATTTGGGTTAGCGTTAGCGTTAGCGTTAGGGTTAGTTTGAGGGTTAGGTTTAGGGTTAGGGTTAGCGTTTGGGTTAGTGTTAGCGTTAGCTTTAGGGTTAGCGTTAGGGTTAGAGTTGGGTTTAGCGTTAGCATTAGGGTTAGCATTAGTGTTAGGGTTAGGGTTAGCGTTAGCGTTAGGGTTAGGGTTAGGGTTAGGGTTAGCGTTAGTGTTAGGTTTAGGGTTAGGGTTAGGGATAGCGTTAGGGTTAGGGTTAGGGTTAGCGTTAGCGTTAGGGTTAGGATTAGGGTTAGGGTTAGGGGTAGCGTTAGGTTTAGGGTTAGTGTTAGGGTTATTGTTAGCATTAGGTTTAAGGTTAGGGTTAGGGTTAGCATTAGGGTTAGGTTTAGGTTTAGCGTTAGGGTTAGGGTTAGGGTTAGGGTTAGGGTTAGGGTTAGCGTTAGGGTTAGGGTTAGGGTTAGGGTTAGGGTAGGGTTAGGGTTAGGGTTAGTGTTAGGGTTAGGGTTAGCGTTATGATTAGGGTTAGCGTTAGCGTTAGGGGTAGGGTTAGGGTTAGCGTTAGGGTTAGGGTTAGGGTTACGGTTAGCGTTAGGGTTAGGGTTAGGGTTAGGGTTAGGGTTAGGTTTAGCGTTAGGGTTAGGGTTAGCGGTAGGGTTAGGGTAGGTTTAGGGTTAGGTTTAGGGTTAGGGTTAGGGTTAGGGTTAGGGTTAGGGTTAAGGTTTGGGTTAGCGTTAGGGTTAGGGTTAGGTTTAGGGTTAGAGTTAGGGTTAGGGTTAGGGTTAGGGTTAGCGTTAGGGTCAGGGTTAGGGTTAGGGTTAGGGTTAGCGTTATCGTTAGGGTTAGGGTTATGGTTAGGTTTAGCGTTAGCGTTAGGTTTAGGGTTAGGGTTAGGGTTAGTGGTAGGGTTAGGGTTAGGGTTAGGGTTAGGGTTAGGGTTAGGGTTAGGATTAGCGTTAGAGTTAGGGTTAGGGTTAGGGTAAGGGTTAGGGTTAGCGTTAGGGTTAGGATTAGGGTTAGAATTAGGGTTAGGTTTAGCGTAAGGGTTAGGGTTAGTGTTAGGGTTAGCGTTAGGTTTAGGGTTAGGGTTAGGGTTAGGGTTAGGGTTAGGGTAGGGTAAAGGTTAGGGTTAGGTTTAGGGCTAGCGTTAGGATTAGGGTTAAGGTTAGGTTTCGGGTTAGGTTTAGGGTTATGGTTAGGGTTAGGGTTAGGGTTAGCGTTAGGGTTAGGGTTAGGGTTAGGGTTAGCGTTAGGGTTAGGATTAGGGTTAGGGTTAGGGTTAGGTTTAGGGTTAGCGTTAGGGTTAGGGTTAGGTTTAGCGTTAGCGTTAGGGTTAGGGTTAGGGTTAGGGTTAGGCTTAGGGCTAGCGTTAGTGTTAGAGTTAGGGTTAGCATTAGCGTTAGGGTTAAGGTTAGGGTTAGGGTTAGTGTTAGGGTTAGGGTTAGGGTTAGGTTTAGGGTTAGGGTTAGGGATAGGGTAAGGGTTAGGGTTAGGTTTAGGGCTAGCTTTAGGGTTAGGATTAGGGTTAGGTTTAGGTTTAGCGTTAGGGTTAGGGTTAGGGTTAGCGTTAGGGTTAGGATTAGGGTTAGGATTAGGGTTAGGTTTAGCATTAGGGTTAAGGTTAGGGTTAGGGTTAGGTTTAGGGTTAGGGTTAGGGTTAGGGTTAGGGTTAGGGTAAGGGGTAGGGTTAGGTTTAGGGCTAGCGTTAGGGTTAGGGTTAGAGTTAGGGTTAGGGTTAGGATTAGGGTTAGCGTTAGCGTTAGCGTTAGGTTTAGGGTGAGGGTTAGGGTTAGGGTTAGGGTTAGCGTTTGGGTTAGTGTTAGCGTTAGCTTTAGGGTTAGCGTTAGGGTTAGAGTTGGGTTTAGCGTTAGCATTAGGGTTAGGATTAGTGTTAGGGTTAGGGTTAGGGTTAGGGTTAGCGTTAGCGTAAGGGTTAGGGTTAGGGTTAGGGTTAGGGTTAGCGTTAGGGTTAGGTTTAGGGTTAGGGTTAGGGTTAGCGTTAGGGTTAGGGTTAGGGTTAGCGTTAGCGTTAGGGTTAGGATTAGGGTTAGGGTTAGGGGTAGGGTTAGGTTTAGGATTAGTGTTAGGGTTATTGTTAGCATTAGGTTTAAGGTTAGGGTTAGGGTTAGCATTAGTGTTAGGTTTAGGGTTAGCGTTAGGGTTAGGGTTAGGGTTAGGGGTAGGGTTAGGGTTAGGGTAAGGGTTAGCGTTAGGGTTAGGGTTAGGGTTAGGGTTAGGGTTCGGGTTAGGTTTAGGGTTATGGTTAGGGTTAGCATTAGGGTTAGGGTTAGGGTTAGGTTTAGCGTTAGGGTTAGGGTTAGCGTTAGGGTTACGGTTAGGTTTAGGTTTAGGGTTAGGGGTAGCGTTAGGTTTAGGGTTCTGGTTAGGGTTAGGGTTAGGGTTAGGGTTAGGTTTAGCGTTAGGGTTAGGGTTAGAGTTAGGGTTAGGGTAGGGTTAGGGTTAGGGTTAGGGTTAGGGTTAGGGTTAGGGTTAGCGTTATGGTTAGGGTTAGCGTTAGCGTTAGGGTTAGGGTTAGGGTTAGCGTTAGTGTTAAGGTTAGGGTTAGGGTTTGGGTTAGCGTTAGAGTTAGGGTTAGCGTTAGGGTTAGCGTTAGGGTTAGGGTTAGGGTTAGCGTTAGGGTTAGGGTTAGGGTTAGGGTTACGGTTAGCGTTAGGTTAGGGTTAGGGTTAGGGTTAGGGTTAGCGTTAGGGTTAGGGTTAGGGTTAGGGTTACGTTTAGCGTTAGGGATAGGGTTAGGGTTAGCGTTAGGGTTAGGATTAGGGTTAGGATTAGGGTTAGGTTTAGCGTTAGGGTTAGGGTTAGGTTTAGGGTTAGGGTTAGTGTTAGCGTTAGGGTTAGGGTTCGGGTTAGGATTAGGGTTAGCGTTAGGGTTAGGGTTAGGGTTAGCGTTAGCGTTAGCGTTAGGGTTAGGGTTAGGGTTAGCGTTAGGGTTAGGGTTACGGTTAGCGTTAGGGTTAGGATTAGGGTTAGGGTTAGGGTTAGGTTTAGCGTTAGCCTTAGGGTTAGGGTTAGGGTTAGGTTTAGGGTTAGGGTTAGGGTTAGTGTTAGGGTTAGGGTTAGGGTAAGGGTTAGGGTTAGGGTTAGGTTTAGCGTTAGGGTTAGGGTTAGTGTCAGGCTTTGGTTTGGGGTTAGCGTTAGGGTTAGGGTTAGGCTTAGGGTTAGGGTTAGGGTTAGCGTTAGGGTTAGGGTTAGGGTTAGGGTTAGGGTTAGGGTTAGCGTTAGGGTTAGGGTTAGGGTTAAGGTTAGGGTTAGGGTTACGGTTAGGGTTAGGGTTAGGGTTAGGGTTAGGGTTAGGGTTAGGCTTAGATTAGGGTTAGGGTTAGGTTTAGGCTTTCGTTTAGGGTTAGGGTTCGGGTTAGGGTTAGGGTTTGGGTTAGGGTTAGCGTTAGGGTTAGGGTTAGCGTTAGCTTTAGGGTTAGGGTTAGGGTTAGCATTATGGTTAGGGTTAGGGTTAGGGTTAGGGTTAGCGTTAGGGTCAGGG
>NW_027457614.1:1735000-1737500 GCF_050624435.1 Tenrec ecaudatus
GGTTAGGTTTAGGGTTAGGGTTAGGGGTAGCGTTAGGTTTAGGGTTAGGGTTAGGGTTAGGGTTAGGGTTAGGTTTAGCGTTAGGGTTAGGGTTAGAGTTAGGGTAAGGGTAGGGTTAGGGTTAGGGTTAGGGTTAGGTTTAGGGTTATGGTTAGGTTTAGCGTTAGCGTTAGGGTTAGGGTTAGGGTTAGCGTTAGCGTTAAGGTTAGGGTTAGGGTTAGGGTTAGCGTTAGGGTTAGGGTTAGCGTTAGGGTTAGCGTTAGGGTTAGGGTTAGGGTTAGCGTTAGGGTTAGGGTTAGAGTTAGGGTTAGGTTTAGCGTTAGCGTTAGGGTTAGGGTTAGGGTTAGGGTTAGGGTTAGCGTTAGGGTTAGGGTTAGGGTTAGGGTTATGGTAGGGTTAGGTTTAGGGTTAGTGTTAGGGTTAGGGTTAGCGTTAGGTTTAGGGTTAGGGTTAGGGTTAGGGTTAGGGTTAGGTTTAGGGTTAGGTTTAGGGTTAGGATCAGGGTTAGGGTTAGGGTTTGGGTTAGCGTTAGGGTTAGGGTTAGGGTTAGGGTTAGGTTTAGGTTTAGGGTTAGCGTTAGGGTCAGGGTTAGGGTTAGGGTTAGGGTTAGCGTTAGCGTTAGGGTTAGGGTTAGGGTTAGCGTTAGCGTTAAGTTTAGGGTTAGCGTTAGGGTTACGGTGAGGGTTAGCGTTAGGGTTAGGTTTAGGGTTAGGGTTAGGTTTAGCGTTAGCGTTAGGGTTAGGGTTAGGGTTAGGGTTAGGGTTAGGGTTAGCGTTAGGGTTAGGGTTAGTGTTAGGGTTAGGGTTAGGATTAGGGTTAGAATTAGGGTTACGGTGAGGGTTAGGTTTAGGGTTATGGTAGGGTTAGGTTTAGGGTTAGTGTTAGGGTTAGGGTTAGCGTTATGATTAGGGTTAGCGTTAGCGTTAGGGTTAGGGTTAGCATTAGGGTTAGGGTTAAGGTTACGGTTAGCGTTAGGGTTAGGGTTAGGGTTAGGGTTAGGGTTAGCGGTAGGGTTAGGGTAGGTTTAGGGTTAGGTTTAGGGTTAGGGTTAGGGTTAGGGTTAGGGTTAGGGTTTGGGTTAGCGTTAGGGTTAGGGTTAGGGTTAGGGTTAGGGTTAGCGCTAGGGTCAGGGTTAGGGTTAGGGTTAGGGTGAGCGTTAGCGTTAGGGTTAGGGTTATGGTTAGTGTTAGCGTTAGCGTTAGGGTTATGGTTAGGGTTAGGGTTAGTGGTAGGGTTAGGGTTAGCGTTAGGGTTAGGATTAGGGTTAGGATTAGGGTTAGGTTTAGCATTAGGGTTAAGGTAAGGGTTAGGGTAAGGTTTAGGGTTAGGGTTAGGGTTAGGGTTAGGGTAAGGGGTAGGGTTAGGTTTATGGCTAGCGTTAGGGTTAGGGTTAGGGTTAGGGTTAGGGTTAGTGTTAGTGTTAGGGTTAGGGTTAGGGTTAGGGTTAGCGTTAAGGTTAGGGTTAGGGTTAGTGTTAGGGTTAGGGTTAGGGTTAGGATTAGGGTTAGCGTTAGCGTTAGGGTTAGGGTGAGGGTTAGGGTTAGGGTTAGGGTTATCGTTTGGGTTAGTGTTAGCGTTAGCTTTAGGGTTAGCGTTAGGGTTAGAGTTGGGTTTAGCGTTAGCATTAGGGTTAGGATTCGTGTTAGCGTTAGGGTTAGGGTTAGGGTTAGGGTTAGGGTTAGCGTTAGGGTTAGGTTTAGGGTTAGGGTTAGGGTTAGCGTTAGGGTTAGGGTTAGGGTTAGCGTTAGCGTTAGGGTTAGGATTAGGGTTAGGGTTAGGGGTACCGTTAGGTTGAGGGTTAGCGTTAGGGTTATTGTTAGCATTAGGGTTAGGGTTAGGGTTAGGGTTAGCGTTAGGGTTAGTTTTAGGGTTAGCGTTAGCGTTAGGGTTAGGGTTAGGGGTAGGGTTAGGGTTAGGGTAAGGGTTAGCGTTAGGGTTAGGGTTAAGGTTAGGGTTAGGGTTCGGGTTAGGTTTAGGGTTATGGTTAGGGTTAGCATTAGGGTTAGGGTTAGGGTTAGGTTTAGCGTTAGGGTTAAGGTTAGCGTTAGGGTTAGGGTTAGGGTTAGGGTTAGGGGTAGCGTTAGGTTTAGGGTTAGGTTTAGGATTAGGGTTAGGGTTAGGGTTAGGTTTAGCGTTAGGGTTAGGGTTAGAGTTAGGGTTAGGGTAGGGTTAGGGTTAGGGTTAGTGTTAGGGTTAGGGTTAGCGTTATGGTTAGGGTTAGCGTTAGCGTTAGGGTTAGGGTTAGGGTTAGCGTTAGCGTTAGTGTTAGGGTTAGGGTTAGGGTTAGCGTTAGGGTTAGGGTTAGCGTTAGGGTTAGCGTTAGGGTTAGGGTTAGGGTTAGCGTTAGGTTTAGGGTTAGGGTTAGGGTTACGGTTAGCGTTAGGGTTAGGGTTAGGGTTAGGGTTAGGTTTAGCGTTAGGGTTAGGGTTAGCGTTAGGGTTAGGGTTAGGTTTAGGGTTAGGTTTAGGGTTAGGGTTAGGGTTAGGGTTAGGGTTAGGGT
>NW_027457614.1:1740000-1745000 GCF_050624435.1 Tenrec ecaudatus
AGCGTTAGGGTTAGGGTTAGCATTAGCGTTAGTGTTAGGGTAAGGGTTATGGTTAGCGTTAGGGTTAGGGTTAGGGTTAGGGTTTGGTTTAGGGTTAGGGTTAGGGTTAGGTTTAGGGTTAGGGTTAGGGTTAGTGTTAGGGTTAGTGTTAGGGTTAGGGTTAGGGTTAGGGTTAGGGTTAGGGTTAGCGTTAGGGTTAGGGTTATGGTTAGGTTTAGGATTAGGGTTAGGGTTAGAGTTAGGGTTAGGATTAAGGTTAGGATTAGGGTTAGGGTTAAGTTTAGAGTTGGGGTAAGGGTTAGCGTTAGGGTTAAGGTTAGGATTAGGGTTAGGGTTAGGGTTAGCGTTAGGGTTAGGTTTAGGGTTAGGGTTAGGGTTAGGTTTAGGGTTAGGGTTATGGTTAGGGTTAAGGTTAGGGTAAGGGTTAGGGTTAGGTTTAGGGCTAGCGTTAGGGTTAGTGTTAGGGTTAGGATTAGGGTTAGTGTTAGTGTTAGGTTTAGGGTTAGGGTTAGCTTTAGGGTTAGGGTTAGGGTTAGGGTTAGGGTTAGGGTTAGGGTTAGGATTAGGGTTAGCGTTAGCGTTAGTGTTAGGGTTAGGGTTAGGGTTAGAGTTAGGGTTAGCGTTTGGGTTAGTGTTAGCATTAGGGTTAGGGTTAGGGTTAGCGTTAGGGTTAGGGTTAGTGTTAGGGGTAGGGTTAGGGTTAGGGTAAGGGTTAGCGTTAGGGTTAGGGTTTGGGTTAGCGTTAGCATTAGGGTTAGGGTTAGTGTTAGGGTTAGGGTTAGGGTTAGGGTTAGCGTTTGCGTTAGGGTTAGGGTTAGGGTTAGGGTTAGGGTTAGCGTTAGGATTAGGATTAGGGTTAGGGTTAGCGTTAGAGTTAGGGTTAGGGTTAGCGTTAGCGTTAGGGTTAGGATTAGGGTTAGGGTTAGGGTTAGGGTTAGGGGTAGCGTTAGGGTTAGGGTTAGGGTTAGGGTTATTGTTAGCATTAGAGTTAGGGTTAGGGTTAGGGTTAGCGTTAGGGTTATGGTTAATGTTAGCGTTAGGGTTAGGGTTAGTGTTAGGGGTAGGGTTAGGGTTAGGGTAAGGGTTAGAGTTAGGGTTAGGGTTAGGGTTAGGGTTCTGGTTAGGTTTAGGATTATGGTTAGGGTTAGCATTAGGGTTAGGGTTAGGGTTAGGGTTAGGGTTAGGGTTAGGGTTAGCGTTAGGGTTAGGGTTAGGGTTAGGGTTAGCGTTAGGTTTAGGGTTAGGGTTAGGGTTAAGGTTAGCGTTAGCGTTAGGGTTAGGGTTAGAGTTAGGGTTAGGGTAGGGTTAGGGTTAGGGTTAGTGTTAGGGTTAGGGTTAGCGTTATGGTTAGGGTTAGCGTTAGCGTTAGGGTTAGGGTTAGCATTAGCGTTAGGGTTAGGGTTAGGGTTAGGGTTAGCATTAGGGTTAGGCTTAGGTTTAGGGTTAGGGTTATGGTTATGGTTATGGTTAGGGTTAGGGTTAGCGTTAGCGTTAGGGTTAGCGTTAGGGTTAGGGTTAGGGTTAGGGTTAGCGTTAGGGTTAGGTTTAGGGTTAGGGTTACGGTTAGCGTTAGGCTTAGGGTTAGGGTTAGGGTTAGGTTTAGCGTTAGGGTTAGGGTTAGCGTTAGGGTTAGGGTTAGGTTTAGGGTTAGGTTTAGGGTTAGGGTTACGGTTAGCGTTAGGGTTAGGGTTAGGGTTAGGGTTATGGTTACGGTTAGCGTTAGGGTTAGGGTTAGGGTTAGGTTTAGGTTTAGCGTTAGGGTTAGGGTTAGCGTTAGGGTTAGGGTTAGGTTTAGGTTTAGGTTTAGGGTTAGGGTTAGGGTTAGGTTTAGGGTTTGGGTTAGCGTTAGGGTTAGGGTTAGGGTTAGGGTTAGGGTTAGGGTTAGCGTTAGGGTCGGGGTTAGGGTTAGGGTTAGCGTTAGCATTAGGGTTAGGGTTAGGGTTAGCGTTAGCGTTAGGGTTAGTGTTAGGGTTCGTGGTAGGGTTAGGGTTAGGGTTAGAGTTAGGGTTAGAGTTAGGGTTAGGGTTAGCGTTAGAGTTAGGGTTAGGGTTAGGGTTAGGTTTAGCGTTAGCGTTAGGGTTAGGGTTAGGGTTCGTGGTAGGATTAGCGTTAGCGTTAGGGTTAGGGTTAGGGTAAGGGTTAGGGTTAGAGTTAGGGTTAGAGTTAGGGTTAGGGTTAGCGTTAGCGTTAGGGTTAGGGTTAGCGTTAGGGTTAGGGTTAGGGTTAGCGTTAGGGTTAGGGTTAGGTTTAGGGTTAGGGTAGGGTTAGGGTTAGGGTTAGCGTTAGGGTTAGGGTTAGCGTTATGATTAGGGTTAGCGTTAGCGTTAGGGTTAGGGTTAGGGTTAGCGTTAGGGTTAGGGTTAGGGTTAGGGTTACGGTTAGCGTTAGGGTTAGGGTTAGGGTTAGGGTTAGGTTTAGCGTTAGGGTTAGTGTTAGCGTTAGGGTTAGGGTTAGGTTTAGGGTTAGGTTTAGGGTTAGGGTTAGGGTTAGGGTTATGGTTAGGGTTTGGGTTAGCGTTAGGGTTACGGTTAGGGTTAGGGTTAGGGTTAGGGTTAGTGTTAGGGTCAGGGTTAGGGTTAGGGTTAGGGTTAGCGTTAGCGTTAGGGTTAGGGTTAGGGTTAGCGTTAGCGTTAGGGTTAGGGTTAGGGTTAGTGGTAGGGTTAGGGTTAGGGTTAGGGTTAGGGTTAGGATTATCGTTAGAGTTAGGGTTAGGGTTAGGGTAAGGGTTAGGGTTAGAGTTAGGGTTAGAGTTAGGGTTAGGGTTAGCGTTAGCGTTAGGCTTAGGGTTAGGTTTAGCGTTAGGTTTAGGGTTAGGGTTAGGGTTAGGGTGAGGGTTAGCGTTAGGATTAGGTTTAGGGTTAGGGTTAAGGTTAGGGTTCGGGGTAGGTTTAGGGTTAGGGTTAGGGTTAGGGTTAGCGTTAGGGTTAGAGTTAGGGTTAGGGTTAGGTTTAGGGTTAGGGTTAGGGTTAGGTTTAGGGTTAGGGTTAGCGTTAGGGTTAGGGTTAGGGTTAGGGTTAGCGTTAGAGGTAGAGTTAGGGTTAGCGTTAGGGTTAGGGTTAGGGTTAGGGTTAGGGTTAGCGTTAGGGTTAGGTTTAGGGTTAGGGTTAGGGTTAGGTTTAGGGTTAGGGTTATGGTTAGGGTTAAGGTTAGGGTAAGGGTTAGGGTTAGGTTTAGGGCTAGCGTTAGGGTTAGTGTTAGGGTTAGGATTAGGGTTAGTGTTAGTGTTAGGTTTAGGGTTAGGGTTAGCTTTAGGGTTAGGGTTAGGGTTAGGGTTAGCGTTAGGGTTAGGGTTATGTTTCGTTTTCGGGTTAGGGTTAGGGTTAGGGTTAGGGTTATCATTATCGTTAGGGTTAGGGTTAGCGTTAGCGTTAGCGTGAGGGTTAGGGTTAGGGTTAGGGTTATTGTTAGGGTTATGGTTATGGTTATGGTTAGGGTTAGGGTTAGGGTTAGCGTTAGCATTAGGGTTAGGGTTAGCATTAGCGTTAGTGTTAGTGTAAGGGTTATGGTTAGCGTTAGGGTTAGGGTTAGGGTTAGGGTTAGGGTTAGGGTTTGGTTTAGGGTTAGGGTTAGGGTTAGGTTTAGGGTTAGGGTTAGGGTTAGCGTTAGGGTTAGTGTTAGGGTTAGGGTTAGGGTTAGGGTTAGGGTTAGGGTTAGCGTTAGGGTTAGGGTTATGGTTAGGTTTAGGATTAGGGTTAGGGTTAGAGTTAGGGTTAGGATTAAGGTTAGGATTAGGGTTAGGGTTAAGTTTAGAGTTGGGGTAAGGGTTAGCGTTAGGGTTAAGGTTAGGATTAGGGTTAGGGTTAGGGTTAGCGTTAGGGTTAGGTTTAGGGTTAGGGTTAGGGTTAGGTTTAGGGTTAGGGTTATGGTTAGGGTTAAGGTTAGGGTAAGGGTTAGGGTTAGGTTTAGGGCTAGCGTTAGGGTTAGTGTTAGGGTTAGGATTAGGGTTAGTGTTAGTGTTAGGTTTAGGGTTAGGGTTAGCTTTAGGGTTAGGGTTAGGGTTAGGGTTAGGGTTAGGGTTAGGGTTAGGATTAGGGTTAGCGTTAGCGTTAGTGTTAGGGTTAGGGTTAGGGTTAGAGTTAGGGTTAGCGTTTGGGTTAGTGTTAGCATTAGGGTTAGGGTTAGGGTTAGCGTTAGGGTTAGGGTTAGTGTTAGGGGTAGGGTTAGGGTTAGGGTAAGGGTTAGCGTTAGGGTTAGGGTTTGGGTTAGCGTTAGCATTAGGGTTAGGGTTAGTGTTAGGGTTAGGGTTAGGGTTAGGGTTAGCGTTTGCGTTAGGGTTAGGGTTAGGGTTAGGGTTAGGGTTAGCGTTAGGATTAGGATTAGGGTTAGGGTTAGCGTTAGAGTTAGGGTTAGGGTTAGCGTTAGCGTTAGGGTTAGGATTAGGGTTAGGGTTAGGGTTAGGGTTAGGGTTAGCGTTAGGGTTAGGGTTAGGGTTAGGGTTATTGTTAGCATTAGAGTTAGGGTTAGGGTTAGGGTTAGCGTTAGGGTTAGGGTTAATGTTAGCGTTAGGGTTAGGGTTAGTGTTAGGGGTAGGGTTAGGGTTAGGGTAAGGGTTAGAGTTAGGGTTAGGGTTAGGGTTAGGGTTCTGGTAAGGTTTAGGGTTATGGTTAGGGTTAGCATTAGGGTTAGGGTTAGGGTTAGGGTTAGGGTTAGGGTTAGGGTTAGGGTTAGGGTTAGGGTTAGGGTTAGGGTTAGCGTTAGGTTTAGGGTTAGGGTTAGGGTTAAGGTTAGCGTTAGCGTTAGGGTTAGGGTTAGAGTTAGGGTTAGGGTAGGGTTAGGGTTAGGTTTAGTGTTAGGGTTAGGGTTAGCGTTATGGTTAGGGTTAGCGTTAGCGTTAGGGTTAGGGTTAGCATTAGCGTTAGGGTTCGGGTTAGGGTTAGGGTTAGCATTAGGGTTAGGCTTAGGTTTAGGGTTAGGGTTATGGTTATGGTTATGGTTAGGGTTAGGGTTAGCGTTAGCGTTAGGGTTAGCGTTAGGGTTAGGGTTAGGGTTAGCGTTAGGGT
>NW_027457616.1:1040000-1042547 GCF_050624435.1 Tenrec ecaudatus
AGGTTGTTAGGGTTAGGGTTGTTAGGGTTAGGGTTGTTAGGGTTAGGGTTGTTCGGGTTGTTCGGGTTGTTCGGGTTGTTCGGGTTGTTCGGTTTCGGGTTGTTCGGTTTGTTCGGGTTGTTCGGGTTTTAGGGTTGTTCGGGTTGTTCGGGTTGTTAGGGTTGTTAGGGTTGTTAGGGTTGTTAGGGTTGTTAGGGGTTAGGGTTAGGGTTAGGGTTAGGTTGGTTAGGGTTAGGGTGGTTAGGGTTAGGGTTAGGGTTAGGGTGAGTGTTAGGGTTAGGGTTAGGGTTGTTAGGGTTAGGGTTGTTAGGGTTAGGGTTGTTAGGGTTAGGGTTAGGGTTGTTAGGGTTAGGGTTGTTAGGGTTAGGGTTGTTAGGGTTAGGGTTGTTAGGGTTAGGGTTGTTAGGTTAGGGTTAGGGTTAGGTTAGTTAGTTAGGTTTAGGGTAGGGGTTAGGGTTAGGCTTAGGGTTAGGGTGGCTTAGGGTTAGGGTTAGGCTTAGGGTTAGGGTTAGGGTTAGGGTTAGGGTTAGGTTGGTTAGGGTTAGTGTGGTTAGGGTTGGTTAGGGTTAGGGTGAGGGTTAGGGTTAGGGTTAGGGTTGTTAGGTTAGGGTTGTTAGGGTTAGGGTTGTTAGGGTTAGGGTTAGGGTTGTTAGGGTTAGGGTTGTTTAGGGTTAGGGTTGTTAGGGTTAGGGTTGTTAGGGTTAGGGTTAGGGTTAGGGTTAGGGTTAGGGTTAGGGTTAGGGTTAGGGTTAGGGTTAGGCTTAGGGTTAGGGTTAGGCTTAGGTTTAGGTGTTAGGGGTTAGGGTTGTGTTAGGGTAGGGTTGTTAGGGTTAGGGTTGTTAGGGTTAGGGTTGTTAGGGTTAGGGTTGTTAGGGTTAGGGTTGTTAGGGTTAGGGTTGTTAGGGTTAGGGTTGTAGGGTTGGGTTAGGGTAGGGTGTAGGGTTAGGGTTGTTAGGGTTAGGGTTGTTAGGGTTAGGGTTGTTAGGGTGTTAGGGTATGGGTTGTTAGGGTTAGGCTTGTTAGGGTTAGGGTTGTTAGGGTTAGGGTGTTAGGGTAGTTAGGGTTGTTAGGGTAGTTAGGGTTGTTAGGGTTAGGGTTGTTAGGGTAGTGTTGTTAGGGTTAGGGTTGTTAGGGTTAGGGTTGTTAGGGTTAGGGTGTTAGGGTGAGGGTTGTTTAGGTTAGGGTTGTTAGGGTTAAGGTTTTAGGGGTTAGGGTTGTTAGGGTTAGGGTTGTTAGGGTTAGGGTTGTTAGGGTTAGGGTTGTTAGGGTTAGGGTTGTTCGGGTTGTTCGGTTGTTCGGGTTGTTCGGGTTGTTCGGGTTGTTTGGGTTGTTCGGGTTGTTCGGGTTGTTCGGGTTGTTCGGGTGTTCGGGTTGTTCGGGTTGTTAGGGTTGTTAGGGTTGTTAGGGTTAGGGTTAGGGTTAGGGTGGTTAGGGTTAGGGTGGTTAGGTTAGGGTTAGGGTTAGGGTTAGGGTTAGTTTTGTTAGTGTTAAGGTTGTTAGGGTTAGGGTTGTTAGGGTTAGGGTTAGGTTGTTAGGGTAAAGTTGTTAGGTTAGGGTTGTTAGGGTTAGGGTTGTTAGGGTTAGGGTTGTTAGGGTTAGGGTTGTTAGGGTTGTTAGGGTTGTTAGGGTAGTTAGGGTTGGTTAGGGTTAGGGTTGTTAGGGTTAAGGTTGTTAGGGTTAGGGTTGGTAGGGGTTAGCGTTGTTAGGGTTAGGGTTGTTAGGGTTAGGGTGTTAGGGTTAGGTTTGTTAGGGTTAGGGTTGTTAGGGTTAGGGTTGTTAGGGTTGTTAGGTTGTTAGGGTTAGGGTTAGGGTTAGGGTGGTTAGGGTTAGGGTGGTTAGGGTTAGGGTTAGGGTTAGGGTTAGGGTTAGGGTTAGGTTAGTTTTGTTAGGGTTAAGGTTGTTAGGGTTAGGGTTGTTAGGGTTAGGGTTAGGGTTGTTAGGGTTAAATTTGTTAGGGTTACGGTTGTTAGGGTTAGGGTTGTTAGGGTTAGGGTTGTTAGGGTAGGGTTGTTAGGGTTAGGTAGGTAGGGTTAGGGTTAGGGTGAGTTAGGTTAGGGTTAGGGTTAGGCTTAGGGTTAGGGTTAGGCTTTGGGTTAGGGTTAGGCTTAGGGTTAGGGTTAGGGTTAGGGTTGTTAGGGTTAGGGTTGTTAGGGTTGGGGTGTTAGGGTTAGGTTTGTTAGGGTTAGGGTTGTTAGGGTTAGGGTTGTTAGGGTTAGGGTTGTTAGGGTTAGGGTTGTTAGGGTTAGGGTTGTTAGGGTTAGGGTTGTTAGGTTTAGAGTTGTTAGGGTTAGGGTTGTTTGGGTTAGGGTTGTTAGGGTTAGGGTTGTTAGGGTTAGGGTTGTTAGGGTTAGGGTTGTTAGGGTTAGGGTTGTTAGGGTTAGGGTGTTAGAGTTAGGTTTAGGGTTGTTAGGGTTAGGGTTAGGTTGTTAGGGTTAGGGTTACGGTAGGGTTAGGGTTAGGGTTAGGGTTGGGCTTAGGGTTAGGGTTAGGCTTAGGGTTAGGGTTTGGCTTAGGCTTAGGGTTATGGTTAGGGTTAGGGTTAGGGTT
>NW_027457617.1:65000-72500 GCF_050624435.1 Tenrec ecaudatus
CCTAACCCTAACGCTAACCCTAACCATAACCTTAACCCTAACCCTGACCCTAACCCTATCCCTAACCCTAACCCTAACGCTAACGATAGCCCTAAACCTAACCCTAACGCTAACCCTAACCCTAATCCTAACACTAATGCTAACGCTAACCCAAACACTAACCCTAACGCTAACGCTAACCCTAACCCTAACCCTAACGCTAACCCTAAACCTAACCCTAATCCTAACCCTAACCCTAACCCTAACGCTAACCCTAACCCTAACGCTAACCCTAACCCTAACCCTAACCTTAACCCTAACCGTAACGCTAACAATAACACTAACCCTAACGCTAACCCTAACCCTAACCCTAAACATAACGCTATCCCTAAACCTAACCCTAACCTTTACCCTAACACTAACCCTAACCCTGACCCTAACGCTAACCCTAACCCTAACCCTAAACCTAACCTTTACCCTAACCCTAACCCTAACCCTACCCCTAACCTTAAACCTAACCCTAACCCTAACGCTAACAATAACCCTAACCCTAACGCTAACCCTAACCCTAACTCTAACCCTAACCCTAACGCTAACCCTAACCCTAACACTAACCCTAACCCTAACCCTTACCTTAACCCTAACGCTAACGCTAACCCTAACCCTAACCCTAATGCTAACCCTAACCCTAACCCTAACCCTAACGCTAACAATAACCCTAAACCTAACGCTAACCCTAACGCTAACCCTAACCCTAACCCTAACCCTAACTCTAACGCTAACCCTAACCCTAACCCTAACCATAATGCTAACCCTAACGCTGACGCTAACCTTAACCCTAACATTAAACCTAACGCTAACCCTAACCCTAACACTAACCCTAACCCTTACCCTAACCCTAACCCTAACCCTAACGCTAAGAATAACCCTAACCCTAACGCTAACCCTAACCCTAACCCTAATCCTAACCCTAACACTAACACTAACGCTAAGGCTAAACTTAACCCTAACCCTAACCCTAACCCTAAACCTAACGCTAACCCTAACCCTAACGCTAACCGTAACCCGAACCCTAAAGCTAACTCTAACCGTAACCCACACCCTAACCCTAACCCTAAACCTAAACCTAACCCTAACCCTAACCCTAACCCTAACCCTAACGCTAACGCTAAACGTAACCCTAACTCTAACCCTAACCCTAAAACTAACCCTAACCCTAACTCTAACCCTAACACTAACCTTAACCCTAACGCTAACGCTAACCCTAACCCTAACCCTAACGCTAACACTAACCATAACCCTAACCCTAACCCTGACCCTAACCCTATCCCTAACCCTAACCCTAACGCTAACGCTACCCCTAACCCTAACCCTAACGCTAACCCTAACCCTAACCCTAATGCTAACCCTAACCCAAACACTAACCCTAACACTAACCCTAAACCTAACCCTAACCCTAACCCTAACGCTAACCCTAACCCTAAAGCTAACCCTAATGCTAACGCTAACCCAAACCCTAACCCTAACGCTAACGCTAACCCTAACCCTAACCCTAACCCTAACGCTAACCCTAAACCTAACCCTAACCCTAACCCTAACGCTAACCCTAACCCTAACCCTAACCCTAAAGCTAACCCTAACGCTAACCCTAACCCTAACCCTAACGCTAAAAATAACCCTAACCCTAACGCTAACCCTAACCCTAACCCTAAACCTAACGCTAACGCTAACCCTAACCCTAACCTGAACCCTAACCCTAAAACTAACGCTAAACCTAACCCTAACCATAAACCTTACCCTAACCCTAACCCTAACCCTAACGCTAACAATAACCCTAACCCTAACGCTAACCCTAACCCTAACCCTAACCCTAATCCTAACCCGAACCCTAACCCTAACCCTTACCCTAACCCTAACGCTAAGGCTAACCCTAACCCTAACCCTAACCCTAACGCTAACCCTAACCCTAACACTAACCATAACCCGAAACCTAACGCTAACGCTAACCGTAACCCTAACCCTAACCCTAACCCTAACCCTGACCCTAAACCTAACCCTAAACCTAACCCTAACCCTAACCCTAACACTAACGCTAACCGTATCCCTAACTCTAACCCTAACCCTAACCCTAACCCTAACCCTAACCCTAAACCTAACCCTAACCCTAACGCTAACCCTAACCCTAACCCTCACCCTAACCCTAATGCTAACGCTAACGCTAACCCTAACCCTAACCCTAACGCTAACCCTAACCATAACCCTAACCCTAACCCTGACCCTAACCCTATCCCTAACCCTAACCCTAACGCTAACGCTAGCCCTAACCCTAACCCTAACGCTAACCCTAACCCTAACCCTAACCCTAATGCTAACGCTAACGCAAACACTAACCCTAACCCTAACGCTAACGCTAACCCTAACCCTAACCCTAACCCTAACGCTAACCCTAAACCTAACCCTAACCCTAACCCTAACGCTAACCCTAACCCTAACCCTAACGCTAACCCTAACCCTAACCCTAACCTTAACCGTAACGCTAACAATAACACTAACCCTAACCCTAACCCTAAACCTAACCCTAACCTTTACCCTAACACTAACCCTAACCCTAACCCTAACGCTAACCCTAACCCTAACCCTAACCCTAAACCTAACCCTTACCCTAACCCTAACCCTAAACCTAACCCTAACCTTAAACCTAACCCTAACCCTAACGCTAAAAATAACCCTAACCCTAACGATAACCCTAAACCTAACGCTAACCCTAACGCTAACGCTAACCCTAACCCTAACCCTAACCCTAATGCTAACCCTAACCCTAACCCTACCCCAAACGCTAACAATAACCCTAACCCTAACGCTAACCCTATCGCTAACCCTAACCCTAACCTTAACTCTAACGCTAACCCTAACCCTAACCCTAACCATAATGCTAACCCTAACGCTGGCGCTAACCTTAACCCTAACCCTAACCCTAACTCTAACCCTGACGCTAACGCTAACCCTAAACATAACGCTAACGCTAACCATAACCCTAACCCTAACCCTAATGCTAACGCTAACGCGAACCGTAACCCTAACCCTAACGCTAACCCTAACCATAACCCTAACCCTAACCCTGACCCTAACCCTATTCCTAACCCTAACCCTAACGCTAACGCTAGCCCTAACCCTAACCCTAACGCTAACCCTAACCCTAACCCTAAACCTAATGCTAACGCTAACGCAAACACTAACCCTAACGCTAACGCTAACCCTAACCCTAACCCTAACGCTAACCCTAACCCTAACCCTAACGCTAACCCTAACCCTAACCCTAACCCTAACGTTAACCCTAACCCTAACCCTAACCTTAACCGTAACGCTAACAATAACACTATCCCTAACCCAAACGCTAAACCTAACGCTATCCCTAAACCTAACCCTAACCTTTACCCTAACACTAACCCTAACCCTAACCCTAACGCTAACCCTAACCCTAACCCTAACCCTAAACCTAACCCTTACCCTAACCCTAACCCTAAACCTAACCCTAACCTTAAACCTAACCCTAACCCTAACGCTAAAAATAACCCTAACCCTAACGATAACCCTAAACCTAACCCTAACCCTAACGCTAACGCTAACCCTAACCCTAACCCTAACCCTAATGCTAACCCTAACGCTAACCCTAACCCTAACCCTAACCCTAACACTAACTCTAACGCTAACCCTAACCCTAACCCTAACGCTAACCCTAACCCTAACCCTAACCCTAGCCCTAACGCGAACAATAACCCTAACCCTAACCCTAACCCTAACGCTAACCCTAACCCTAACCCTAACCCTAACGCTAACGCTAACCTAACCCTAACCCTAACGCTAACCCTACCCCTAACCCTAACCCTAACACTAACCCTAACGCTAACCCTAACCCTAACCCTAACCCTAACGCTAATGCTAACCCTATCCCTAAACCTAACTCTAACCCTAACCGTAACCCTAACCCTAACCCTAATGCTTACCCTAACCCTAACCCTAACACTAACGCTAACCCTAACCCTAACTCTAACGCTAACCCTAACCCTAAACCTAACCCTAACACTAACGCTAACCGTATCCCTAACTCTAACCCTAACCCTAACCCTAACCCTAACCCTAACCCTAACCCTAAACCTAACCCTAACCCTAACGCTAACCCTAACCCTAACCCTCACCCTAACCCTAATGCTAACGCTAACGCTAACCCTAACCCTAACCCTAACGCTAACCCTAACCATAACCCTAACCCTAACCCTGACCCTAACCCTATCCCTAACCCTAACCCTAACGCTAACGCTAGCCCTAACCCTAACCCTAACGCTAACCCTAACCCTAACCCTAACCCTAATGCTAACGCTAACGCAAACACTAACCCTAACCCTAACGCTAACGCTAACCCTAACCCTAACCCTAACCCTAACGCTAACCCTAAACCTAACCCTAACCCTAACCCTAACGCTAACCCTAACCCTAACCCTAACGCTAACCCTAACCCTAACCCTAACCTTAACCGTAACGCTAACAATAACACTAACCCTAACCCTAACCCTAAACCTAACCCTAACCTTTACCCTAACACTAACCCTAACCCTAACCCTAACGCTAACCCTAACCCTAACCCTAACCCTAAACCTAACCCTTACCCTAACCCTAACCCTAAACCTAACCCTAACCTTAAACCTAACCCTAACCCTAACGCTAAAAATAACCCTAACCCTAACGATAACCCTAAACCTAACGCTAACCCTAACGCTAACGCTAACCCTAACCCTAACCCTAACCCTAATGCTAACCCTAACCCTAACCCTACCCCAAACGCTAACAATAACCCTAACCCTAACGCTAACCCTATCGCTAACCCTAACCCTAACCTTAACTCTAACGCTAACCCTAACCCTAACCCTAACCATAATGCTAACCCTAACGCTGGCGCTAACCTTAACCCTAACCCTAACCCTAACTCTAACCCTGACGCTAACGCTAACCCTAAACATAACGCTAACGCTAACCATAACCCTAACCCTAACCCTAATGCTAACGCTAACGCTAACCGTAACCCTAACCCTAACGCTAACCCTAACCATAACCCTAACCCTAACCCTGACCCTAACCCTATTCCTAACCCTAACCCTAACGCTAACGCTAGCCCTAACCCTAACCCTAACGCTAACCCTAACCCTAACCCTAAACCTAATGCTAACGCTAACGCAAACACTAACCCTAACGCTAACGCTAACCCTAACCCTAACCCTAACGCTAACCCTAACCCTAACCCTAACCCTAACCCTAAACCTAACCCTTACCCTAACCCTAACCCTAAACCTAACCCTAACCTTAAACCTAACCCTAACCCTAACGCTAAAAATAACCCTAACCCTAACGATAACCCTAAACCTAACCCTAACCCTAACGCTAACGCTAACCCTAACCCTAACCCTAACCCTAATGCTAACCCTAACGCTAACCCTAACCCTAACCCTAACCCTAACACTAACTCTAACGCTAACCCTAACCCTAACCCTAACGCTAACCCTAACCCTAACCCTAACCCTAGCCCTAACGCGAACAATAACCCTAACCCTAACCCTAACCCTAACGCTAACCCTAACCCTAACCCTAACCCTAACGCTAATGCTAACCCTAACCCTAACCCTACCCCAAACGCTAACAATAACCCTAACCCTAACGCTAACCCTATCGCTAACCCTAACCCTAACCTTAACTCTAACGCTAACCCTAACCCTAACCCTAACCATAATGCTAACCCTAACGCTGGCGCTAACCTTAACCCTAACCCTAACCCTAACTCTAACCCTGACGCTAACGCTAACCCTAAACATAACGCTAACGCTAACCATAACCCTAACCCTAACCCTAATGCTAACGCTAACGCTAACCGTAACCCTAACCCTAACGCTAACCCTAACCATAACCCTAACCCTAACCCTGACCCTAACCCTATTCCTAACCCTAACCCTAACGCTAACGCTAGCCCTAACCCTAACCCTAACGCTAACCCTAACCCTAACCCTAAACCTAATGCTAACGCTAACGCAAACACTAACCCTAACGCTAACGCTAACCCTAACCCTAACCCTAACGCTAACCCTAACCCTAACCCTAACGCTAACCCTAACCCTAACCCTAACCCTAACGTTAACCCTAACCCTAACCCTAACCTTAACCGTAACGCTAACAATAACACTATCCCTAACCCAAACGCTAAACCTAACGCTATCCCTAAACCTAACCCTAACCTTTACCCTAACACTAACCCTAACCCTAACCCTAACGCTAACCCTAACCCTAACCCTAACCCTAAACCTAACCCTTACCCTAACCCTAACCCTAAACCTAACCCTAACCTTAAACCTAACCCTAACCCTAACGCTAAAAATAACCCTAACCCTAACGATAACCCTAAACCTAACCCTAACCCTAACGCTAACGCTAACCCTAACCCTAACCCTAACCCTAATGCTAACCCTAACGCTAACCCTAACCCTAACCCTAACCCTAACACTAACTCTAACGCTAACCCTAACCCTAACCCTAACGCTAACCCTAACCCTAACCCTAACCCTAGCCCTAACGCGAACAATAACCCTAACCCTAACCCTAACCCTAACGCTAACCCTAACCCTAACCCTAACCCTAACGCTAACGCTAACCTAACCCTAACCCTAACGCTAACCCTACCCCTAACCCTAACCCTAACACTAACCCTAACGCTAACCCTAACCCTAACCCTAACCCTAACGCTAATGCTAACCCTATCCCTAAACCTAACTCTAACCCTAACCGTAACCCTAACCCTAACCCTAATGCTTACCCTAACCCTAACCCTAACACTAACGCTAACCCTAACCCTAACTCTAACGCTAACCCTAACCCTAAACCTAACCCTAACACTAACGCTAACCGTATCCCTAACTCTAACCCTAACCCTAACCCTAACCCTAACCCTAACCCTAACCCTAAACCTAACCCTAACCCTAACGCTAACCCTAACCCTAACCCTCACCCTAACCCTAATGCTAACGCTAACGCTAACCCTAACCCTAACCCTAACGCTAACCCTAACCATAACCCTAACCCTAACCCTGACCCTAACCCTATCCCTAACCCTAACCCTAACGCTAACGCTAGCCCTAACCCTAACCCTAACGCTAACCCTAACCCTAACCCTAACCCTAATGCTAACGCTAACGCAAACACTAACCCTAACCCTAACGCTAACGCTAACCCTAACCCTAACCCTAACCCTAACGCTAACCCTAAACCTAACCCTAACCCTAACCCTAACGCTAACCCTAACCCTAACCCTAACGCTAACCCTAACCCTAACCCTAACCTTAACCGTAACGCTAACAATAACACTAACCCTAACCCTAACCCTAAACCTAACCCTAACCTTTACCCTAACACTAACCCTAACCCTAACCCTAACGCTAACCCTAACCCTAACCCTAACCCTAAACCTAACCCTTACCCTAACCC
>NW_027457617.1:2660000-2665000 GCF_050624435.1 Tenrec ecaudatus
TAAACCTAACCCTAACGCTAACCCTAACCCTAACCCTAATGCTAACGATAACCCTAACCCTAACCCTAACACTAAACCTAACCCTAACCCTAACGCTAACGCTAACCCTAACCCTAACACTAACCCTAACGCTAACCCTAACCCTAACCCTAACGCTAACGCTAACCCTAACCCTAACCCTAAACCTAACACAAAAGCTAACCCTAACCCTAACCCTAACCATAGCCCTAACCCTAACCCTAACGCTAACGGTGACCCTAACCCTAACGCTAACCCTAACACTGACCCTAATACTAACATTAACCCTAACCCTAACGCTAACACTACTCCTAACCCTAACCCTAACCATAACCCTAACCCTAACCCTTACCCTAACCCTAACACTAACGCTAGCGCTAACCCTAAACCTAACCCTAACCCTTACTCTAACCGTAACCCTAACCCTAACCCTAACCCTCACGCTAACGCTAACCCTAACCCTAACCCTAACGCTAACCCTAACCCTAACCCTAACGCTAATCCTAACCCTAACCCTAACGCTAATCCTAACCCTAACCCTAACCCTAACGCTAACCCTAACCCTAACCCTAACCCTAACCCTGACCCTGACCCTGACCCTAACCCTAAACCTAACCCTAACCATAACGCTAACGCTTACCCCAACGCTAACCCTAACCCTAATCCTAATGCTAACCCTAACCCTAACCCTAACCCTAACCCTATCCCTAACCCTAACCCTAAAGCTAAACCTAACCCTAACCCTAACCCTAACACTAAGCCTAATGCTAACCCTAACTCTAACCCTAACCCTAATCCTAACCCTAACCCTAACGCTAACGCTAACCCTAACCCTAACCCTAACGCTAACCCTAACCCTAACCCTAACCCTAACGCTAACTCTAACCCTAACCCTAACGCTAACCCTAACCCTAAACCTAACCCTAACCCTAACGCTAACCCTAACCCTAACCCTAACCCTAACCCTGACCCTGACCCTGACCATAACCCTAAACCTAACCCTAACCATAACGCTAACGCTAACCCTAACCCTAACCCTAACCCTAACGCTAATGCTAAACCTAACCCTAACCCTAACCCTAATCCTAACCCTAACCCTAACGCTAACCCTAACCCTAACCCTAACGCTAACCGTAACCCTAACCCTAACCCTAACGCTAACCCTAGCCCTAACGCTAACCCTAACCCTAACCCTAACCCTAACCCTGACCCTGACCCTGACCCTAACCCTAAACCTAACCCTAACCCTAACCCTAACGCTAACCCTAACCCTAACCCTAATCCTAACCCTAACGCTAACCCTAACCCTAACCATAACCCTAACCCTGATCCTGACCCAGACCCTAACCCTAAACCTAACCCTAACCATAACGCTAACGCTAACCCTAACCCTAACGCTAACGCTAACCCTAACCCTAACCCTAACCCTAACCCTAACCCTAACCCTAACGCTAACGCTAAGCCTAACCCTAACCCTAACGCTAACCCTAACCCTAACCCTAACCCTAACCCTAACGCTAACTCTAAACCTAACCCTAATGCTAACCCTAACCCTAACCCTAACCCTAACCCTAACCCTAACCCTGACCCTGACCCTGACCCTGACCCTGACCCTAACCCTAAACCTAACCCTAACCCTAACGCTAACGCTAACCCTAACCCTAACCCTAACCCTAATGCTAACGCTAACCCTAACCCTAACCCTAAACCTAACCCTAACCCTAACCCTAACCCTAACCCTAACACTAACCCTCACGCTAAACATAACCCTAACCCTAACGCTAACCCTAACCCTAACCCTAACCCTAACCCTAACGCTAACGCTAACCCTAACCCTAACCCTAACCCTAACCCTAACGCTAACCCTAACCCTAACCCTAACCCTATCCCTAACCCTAACCCTAACCCTAACGCTAACCCTAACCCTAAACCTAATCCTAACACTAAGCCTAACGCTAACCCTAACTCTAACTATAACCCTAACCCTAACCCTAACCCTAACCCTAACCCTAACCCTAACCCTAACCCTATCCCTAACCCTAACCCTAACCCTAACCCTAAGCCTAACCCTAACGCTAACCCTAACCCTAACCCTAACCCTAACGCTAACGCTAACCCTAACCCTAACGCTAACCCTAACCCGAACCCTAACCCTAACCCTAACCCTAACCCTAACCCTAACGCTAACGCTAACGCTCACCCTAACCCTAAACCTAACCCTAATCCTAACCCTAACGCTAACCCTAACCCTAACCCTAAACCTAACGCTAACGGTGACCCTAACCCTAACCCTAAACCTAACCCTAACCCTGACCCTGACCCTGACCCTAACCCTAAACCTAACCCTAACCCTAACCCTATCCCTAACCCTAACGCTAACCCTAACCCTAACGCTAACCCTAACCCTAACCCTAACCCTAACGCTAACGTTAACGCTAACCCTAACCCTAACCCTAACCCTAACCCTAACCATAACCCTATCCCTAACCCTAACCCTAACCCTAACGCTAACCCTAACCCTAACCCTAACACTAAGCCTAACGCTAACCCTAACTCTAACCCTAACCCTAACCGTAACCCTAACCCTAACCCTAACGCTAACCCTAACCCTAACCCTAACCCTAACGCTAACCCTAACCCTGACCCTATACCTAACGCTAACCCTAACCCTAAACCTAACCCTAACGCTAACCCTAACCCTAATCCTAATGCTAACGATAACCCTAACCCTAACCCTAACACTAAACCTAACCCTAACCCTAACGCTAACGCTAACCCTAACCCTAACACTAACCCTAACGCTAACCCTAACCCAAACCCTAACGCTAACGCTAACCCTAACCCTAACCCTAAACCTAACACAAAAGCTAACCCTAACCCTAACCCTAACCATAGCCCTAACCCTAACCCTAACGCTAACGGTGACCCTAACCCTAACACTAACCCTAACACTGACCCTAATGCTAACATTAACCCTAACCCTAACGCTAACACTACCCCTAACCCTAACCCTAACCATAACCCTAACCCTAACCCTTACCCTAACCCTAACACTAACGCTAGCGCTAACCCTAAACCTAACCCTAACCCTTACTCTAACCGTAACCCTAACCCTAACCCTAACCCTAACGCTAACGCTAACCCTAACCCTAACCCTAACGCTAACCCTAACCCTAACCCTAACCCTAACGCTAATCCTAACCCTAACCCTAACGCTAATCCTAACCCTAACCCTAACCCTAACGCTAACCCTAACCCTAACACTAACACTAAGCCATAACGCTAACCGTAACTCTAACCCTAAACCTAACCCTCACCCTAATCCTAACCCTAACCCTAACGCTAACGCTAACCCTAACCCTAACCCTAACGCTAACTCTAACCCTAACCCTAACGCTAACCCTACCCTAACCCTAACCCTAACGCTAACCCTAACCCTAACCCTAACCCTAACCCTAACACTAACCCTGACACTGACCCTGACCCTAACCCTAAACCTAACCCTAACCCTAACGCTAACGCTAACCCTAACCCTAACCCTAACCCTAACGCTAATGCTAACCCTAACCCTAACCCTAAACCTAACCCTAACCCTAACCCTAACCCTAACCCTAATCCTAACCCTAACGCTAACCCTAACCCTAACCCTAACGCTAACCCTAACGCTAACCCTAACCCTAACCCTAACCCTAACCCTAACCCTAACGCTAACGCTAACGCTCACCCTAACCCTAAACCTAACCCTAACCCTGACCCTGACCCTGACCCTAACCCTAAACCTAACCCTAACCATAACGCTAACGCTAACCCTAACCCTAACCCTAACCCTAACCCTATCCCTAACCCTAACGCTAACCCTAACCCTAACCCTAACCCTAACCCTAACGCTAACGTTAACGCTAACCCTAACCCTAACCCTAACCCTAACCCTAACGATAACCCTATCCCTAACCCTAACCCTAACCCTAACGCTAACCCTAACCCTAACACTAAGCCTAACGCTAACCCTAACTCTAACCCTAACCCTAACCCTAACCCTAACCCTAACGCTAACCCTAACCCTAACCCTAACCCTAACGCTAACCCTAACCCTGACCCTATACCTAACGCTAACCCTAACCCTTACCCTAAACCTAACCCTAACGCTAACCCTAACCCTAACCCTAATGCTAACGCTTACCCTAACCCTAACCCTAACCCTAAACCTAACCCTAACCCTAACGCTAACGCTAACCCTAACCCTAACACTAACCCTAACGCTAACCCTAACCCTAACCCTAACGCTAACGCTAACCCTAACCCTAACCCTAAACCTAACACTAAAGCTAACCCTAACCCTAACCCTAACCATAGCTTAACCCTAACCCTAACACTAACGGTGACCCTAACCCTAACCCTAACCCTAACCCTAACCCTAACCCTAACCCTAACCCTAACGCTAAACCTAACCCTAAACCTAACCCTAACCCTAACCCTAACGCTAACGCTAACGCTAACCCTAACCCTAACGCTAACGCTAAACCTAAACCTAACCCTAACCCTAACCCTAACCCTAACGCTAACCCTAACCCTAACCCTAACCCTAACGCTAACCCTAACCCTAACCTAACCCTAACCCTAACGCTAACCCTAACCCTAACCATAACCCTAACGCTAATGCTAACCCTAATCCTAACCCTAACCCTAACGTTAAGCCTAACCCTAACCCTAACCCTAACCCTAACCCTAACGCTAACCCTAAACCTAACCCTAACCCTAACCCTAACGCTAACCCTAAACCTAACCCTAACCCCAACGCTAATGCTAACCCTACCCAAACGCTAACCCTAACCCTAACCCTAACACTAACCCTAATGCTAACGTTAACCCTAACCCTAACGCTAACACTACCCCTAACCCTAACCCTAACCATAACCCTAACCCTAACCCTTACCCTAACCCTAACACTAACGCTAGCGCTAACCCTAAACCTAATCCTAAAC
>NW_027457617.1:2697500-2702500 GCF_050624435.1 Tenrec ecaudatus
CCCTAACCCTAAACCTAACCCTAACCCTAACGCCAACGCTAACCCTAACCCTAACCCTAACACTAACGCTAACGCTAACCCTAACCCAAACCCTAAACCTAAACCTAACCCTAACCATAACCCTAACCCTAACGCTAACGCTATCGATAACCCTAACCCTAACCCTAACCCTAACCCTAACCCTAAGCCTAACCCTAACCCTAACCCTAAACCTAACCCTAACACTAACGCTAACGCTAACCCTAACCCTAACGCTAACCCTAACCCTAACCCTAACCGTAACCCTAACCCTAACGCTAACCGTAACCCTAACCCTAACCCTAACCCTAACGCTAACCCTAACCCTAACCCTAACCCTAACGCTAACCCTAACCCTAACCCTAAACCTAACGCTAACCCTAACCCTAACCCTAACGCTAACCCTAACCCTGACCCTGACCCTTACCCTAACGCTAAACCTAACCCTAACGCTAACCCTAACCCTAACCCTAACCCTAACGCTAACCCAAACCCTAACCCTAACCCTATCCCTAACCCTAACCCTAACGCTAACCCTAACCCTAACCCTAACACTAAGCCTAACGCTAACCCTAACGCTAACCCTAACCCTAACCCTAACCCTAATCCTCACCCTAACCCTAACGCTAACGCTAACCCCAACCCTAAACATAACGCCAACCCTAACCCTAACCCTAACCCTAACCCTAACGCTAACTCTAACCCTAACCCTAACGCTAACCCTAACCCTAACGCTAACGCTAACCCTAACCCTAACCCTAACCCTAACCCTAACGCTAACCCTAACCCTAAACCTAACCCTAACCCTAACGCTAATCCTAACCCTAACTCTAACGCTAACCCTAACCCTAACCCTAACGCTAACCCTAACCCTAACACTAAGCCTAACGCTAACCCTAACTTTAACCCTAACCCTAACCCTAACCCTGACCCTGACCCTGACCCTAACCCTAAACCTAACCCTAAACATAACGCTAACCCTATCCCTAACCCTAACCCTAACGCTAACGCTAACACTAACCCTAACCCTAACCCTAACCCTAACGCTAACCCTAACCCTAACCCTAACGCTAACCCTAACCCTAACCCTAACACTAACGCTAACGCTAACCCTTACCCTAACCCTAACCCTAACGCTAACCCTAACCCTAACCCTTACCCTAACCCTATCCCTAACCCTAACCCTAACCCTAACCCTAACGCTAACCATAACCCTAAACCTTACACTAAGCCTAACGCTAAACCTAACTCTAACCCTAACCCTAAACCTAACCCTATTCCTAACCCTAAGCCTAACGCTAACGCTAACCCTAACCCTAACCCTAACGCTAACCCTAACCCTAACCCTAATCCTAACCATAACGCTAACCCTAACCCTTACCCTAACCCTAACGCTAACACTAACTCTAACCCTAACCCTAACCCTGACCCTGACCATTACCCTAACCCTAAACCTAACCCTAACCCTAACGCCAACGCTAACCCTAACCCTAACCCTAACACTAACGCTAACGCTAACCCTAACCCAAACCCTAAACCTAAACCTAACCCTAACCATAACCCTAACCCTAACGCTAACGCTATCGATAACCCTAACCCTAACCCTAACCCTAACCCTAACCCTAAGCCTAACCCTAACCCTAACCCTAAACCTAACCCTAACACTAACGCTAACGCTAACCCTAACCCTAACGCTAACCCTAACCCTAACCCTAACCCTAACCCTAACGCTAACGCTAACCCTAACCCTAACCCTAACCCTAACGCTAACCCTAACCCTAACCCTAATGCTAACCGTAAACCTGACCCTGACCCTTACCCTAACGCTAAACCTAACCCTAACGCTAACCCTAACCCTAACCCTAACGCTAACCCAAACCCTAACCCTAACCCTATCCCTAACCCTAACCCTAACGCTAACCCTAACCCTAACCCTAACACTAAGCCTAACGCTAACCCTAACGCTAACCCTAACCCTAACCCTAACCCTAATCCTCACCCTAACCCTAACGCTAACGCTAACCCTAACCCTAAACATAACGCCAACCCTAACCCTAACCCTAACCCTAACGCTAACGCTAACCCTAACCCTAAACATAACGCCAACCCTAACCCTAACCCTAACCCTAACGCTAACTCTAACCCTAAAACTAACGCTAACCCTAACCCTAACGCTAACGCTAACCCTAACCCTAACCCTAACCCTAACGCTAACCCTAACCCTAAACCTAACCCTAACGCTAATCCTAACCCTAACCCTAACGCTAACCCTAACCCTAACCCTAACGCTAACCCTAACCCTAACACTAAGCCTAACGCTAACCCTAACTTTAACCCTAACCCTAACCCTAACCCTGACCCTGACCCTGACCCTAACCCTAAACCTAACCCTAAACATAACGCTAACCCTATCCCTAACCCTAACCCTAACGCTAACGCTAACCCTAACCCTAACCCTAACCCTAACCCTAACCCTAACGCTAACCCTAACCCTAACCCTAACGCTAACCCTAAGCCTAACCCTAACCCTAACGCTAACGCTAACCCTAACCCTAACCCTAACCCTAACGCTAACCCTAACCCTAACCCTAACCCTAACCCTAACCCTATCCCTAACCCTAACCCTAACCCTAACCCTAACGCTAACCCTAACCCTAACCCTAACACTAAGCCTAACGCTAACCCTAACTCTAACCCTAACCCTAACCCAAACCCTAACTTTAACGCTAACCCTAACCCTAACCCTAACGCTAACCCTAACCCTAACCCTAAACCTGACGCTAACCCTAACGCTAACCCTAACCCTAACCCTAAACCTAACGCTAACCCTAACCCTAACCCTAACGCTAACGCTAAACCTAACCCTAGCCCTAACCCTAACCCTAACGCTAACGGTGACGCTAACCCTAACCCTAACCCTAACCCTAACGCTAACGCTAACCCTAACCCTAACCCTAACGCTAACGCTAAGCCTAACCCTAACGCTAACGCTAAACCTAAACCTAACCCTAACTCTAACCCTAACGCTAACCCTAACCCTAACCCTAACCCTAACCCTAACGCTAACCCTAACCCTAACCCTAACCCTAACCCTAACCCTAACGCTAACCCTAACCCTAACCCTAATCCTAACCCTAACGCTAACCCTAATCCTAACCCTAACCCTAACGCTAACCCTAACCTTAACCCTAACACTACCCCTAACGCTAACTCTAACCCTAACCCTAACCCTAAGGCTAACCCTAACTCTAACCCTAAACCTAACCCCAACGCTAACGCTAACCCTAACCCTAACGCTAACGCTAACCCTAACCCTAACCCTAACCCTAACGCTAACCCTAACCCTAAACCTAACCCTAACCCTAACGCTAATCCTAACCCTAACCCTAACGCTAACCCTAACCCTAACCCTAACGCTAACCCTAACCCTAACACTAAGCCTAACGCTAACCCTAACTTTAACCCTAACCCTAACCCTAACCCTGACCCTGACCCTGACCCTAACCCTAAACCTAACCCTAAACATAACGCTAACCCTATCCCTAACCCTAACCCTAACGCTAACGCTAACACTAACCCTAACCCTAACCCTAACCCTAACGCTAACCCTAACCCTAACCCTAACGCTAACCCTAACCCTAACCCTAACACTAACGCTAACGCTAACCCTAACCCTAACCCTAACCCTAACGCTAACCCTAACCCTAACCCTTACCCTAACCCTATCCCTAACCCTAACCCTAACCCTAACCCTAACGCTAACCATAACCCTAAACCTTACACTAAGCCTAACGCTAAACCTAACTCTAACCCTAACCCTAAACCTAACCCTATTCCTAACCCTAAGCCTAACGCTAACGCTAACCCTAACCCTAACCCTAACGCTAACCCTAACCCTAACCCTAATCCTAACCATAACGCTAACCCTAACCCTTACCCTAACCCTAACGCTAACCCTAACTCTAACCCTAACCCTAATCCTGACCCTGACCATTACCCTAACCCTAAACCTAACCCTAACCCTAACGCCAACGCTAACCCTAACCCTAACCCTAACACTAACGCTAACGCTAACCCTAACCCAAACCCTAAACCTAAACCTAACCCTAACCATAACCCTAACCCTAACGCTAACGCTATCGATAACCCTAACCCTAACCCTAACCCTAACCCTAACCCTAAGCCTAACCCTAACCCTAACCCTAAACCTAACCCTAACACTAACGCTAACGCTAACCCTAACCCTAACGCTAACCCTAATCCTAACCCTAACCCTAACCCTAACGCTAACGCTAACCCTAACCCTAACCCTAACCCTAACGCTAACCCTAACCCTAACCCTAACGCTAACCGTAACCCTGACCCTGACCCTTACCCTAACGCTAAACCTAACCCTAACGCTAACCCTAACCCTAACCCTAACCCTAACGCTAACCCAAACCCTAACCCTAACCCTATCCCTAACCCTAACCCTAACGCTAACCCTAACCCTAACCCTAACACTAAGCCTAACGCTAACTCTAACGCTAACCCTAACCCTAACCCTAACCCTAATCCTCACCCTAACCCTAACGCTAACGCTAACCCTAACCCTAAACATAACGCCAACCCTAACCCTAACCCTAACCCTAACGCTAACGCTAACCCTAACCCTAAACATAACGCCAACCCTAACCCTAACCCTAACCCTAACGCTAACTCTAACCCTAAAACTAACGCTAACCCTAACCCTAACGCTAACGCTAACCCTAACCCTAACCCTAACCCTAACGCTAACCCTAACCCTAAACCTAACCCTAACCCTAACGCTAATCCTAACCCTAACCCTAACGCTAACCCTAACCCTAACCCTAACGCTAACCCTAACCCTAACACTAAGCCTAACGCTAACCCTAACTTTAACCCTAACCCTAACCCTGACCCTGACCCTGACCCTAACCCTAAACCTAACCCTAAACATAACGCTAACCCTATCCCTAACC
>NW_027457617.1:2707500-2710000 GCF_050624435.1 Tenrec ecaudatus
CCCTAACGCTAACCCTAACGCTAACCCTAACCCTAACACTAAGCCTAACGCTAACCCTAACTTTAACCCTAACCCTAACCCTAACCCTAACCTTAACGCTAACCCTAACCCTAACCCTAACCCTAACGCTAACTCTAACCCCAACCCTAACGCTAACCCTAACCCTAAACCTAACCCTAACGCTAACGCTAACCCTAACCCTAACCCTAACCCTGACCCTGAGCCTGACCCTAACCCTAAACCTAAACCAAACCTAACGCTAACGCTAACCCTAACCCTAACCCTAATGCTAACGCTAACCCTAACCCTATCCCTAACCCTAAAGCTAACCCTAACCCTAACCTTAACCCTAACCAAAACGCTAACCCTAACCCTAACCCTAAAGCTAACCCTAACCCTAACCCTAACCCTAACCCTAACGCTAAAGCTAACCCTAACCCTAACCCGAACCCTATCGCTAACCCTAACCCTAACCCTAACCTAACCCTATCCCTAACCATAACCGTAACCCTAACGCTAACCCTAACCCTAACCCTAACCCTAACACTAACCCTAACCCAAACCCTAACCCTAACGCTAACGCTAAACCTAACCCTATCGCTAACCCTAACCCTAACCCTAACCCTAACGCTAACCGTAACCGTAACACTAACCCTAACCCTAACCCTAACCCTAACCCTAACGCTAACGCTAACCCTAACCCTAACCCTAAACCTAACACTAACCCTAACCCTAACCCTAACCCTAACCCTAACCCTAACCATAACCCTAACGCTAAACCTAACCCTAACGCTAACCCTAACCCTAACCCTAACAATAACGCTAACCCTAACCCTAACCCTAACCCTATCCCTAACCCTAACCCTAACGCTAACCCTAACCCTAACCCTAACACTAAGCCTAACGCTAACCCTAACTCTAACCCTAACCCTAACCCTAATCCTAACCCTAACGCTAACGCTAACCCTAACCCTAACCCTAACGCCAACCCTAACCCTAACCCTAACCCTAACGCTAACTCTAACCCTAACCCTAACGCTAACCCTAACCCTAACACTAACCCTAACCCTAACGCTAAACCTAACCCTAACCCTAACCCTAACCCTGACCCTGACCCTGACCCTAACCCTAAACCTAACCCTAACCATAACGCTAACCCTAACCCTAACCCTAACCCTAACGCTAACGCTAACCCTAACCCTAACCCTAACCCTAAACCTAACCCTAACCCTAACCCTAACCCTAACCCTAACGCTAACCCTAACCCTAACCCTAACACTAACCCTAACCCTAACCCTAACCCTAACGCGAACGCTAACCCTAACCCTAACCCTAACCCTATCCCTAACGCTAACCCTAACCCTAACCCTAACCCTAACCCTAACCCTAACCCTATCCCTAACCCTAACCCTAACCCTAACGCTAACCCTAACCCTAACCCTAACCCTAACGCTAACCCTAACCCTAACCCTAACCCTAACGCTAACCCTAATCCTAACCCTAAACCTGACGCTAACCCTAACCCTAAACCTAACCCTAACCCTAACGCTAACCCTAACCCTAACCCTAACGCTAACGCTAACCCTAACCCTAGCCCTAACCCTAACCCTAACGCTAACGGTGACCCCAACCCTAACCCTAACCCTAACACTAACCCTAAACCTAACCCTAACCCTAACCCTAAACCTAACCCTAACGCTAACCCTAACGCTAACCCTAACTCTAACCCTAACTCTAACGCTAACCCTATCCCTAACCCTAACGCTAACCCTAACCCTAAGCCTAACCCTAAACTTACCCCTAATCCTAACCCTAATCCTAACGCTAACTCTAAACCTACCCCTAACGCTAACCCTAACCCTAACCCTAACCCTAACCCTAACGCTAACCGTAACCCTAACCCTAACCCTAACCCTAACCATAACATTAACCCTAACGCTAACCCTAACCCTAACCCTAACCCTAACCCTAACGCTAACGCTAACCCTAACCCTAACCCTAACGCTAACGCTAACCCTAACCCTAAGGCTAACGCTAAACCAAAAACATAACCCTAACCCTAACCCTAACGCTAAAGCTAACCCTAACCCTAACCCGAACCCTATCGCTAACCCTAACCCTAACCCTAACCTAACCCTATCCCTAACCATAACCGTAACCCTAACGCTAACCCTAACCCTAACCCTAACCCTAACACTAACCCTAACCCAAACCCTAACCCTAACGCTAACGCTAAACCTAACCCTATCGCTAACCCTAACCCTAACCCTAACCCTAACGCTAACCGTAACCGTAACACTAACCCTAACCCTAACCCTAACCCTAACCCTAACGCTAACGCTAACCCTAACCCTAACCCTAAACCTAACACTAACCCTAACCCTAACCCTAACCCTAACCCTAACCCTAACCATAACCCTAACGCTAAACCTAACCCTAACGCTAACCCTAACCCTAACCCTAACAATAACGCTAACCCTAACCCTAACCCTAACCCTAT
>NW_027457617.1:2717500-2730000 GCF_050624435.1 Tenrec ecaudatus
ATGCTAACGCTAACCCTAACCCTATCCCTAACCCTAAAGCTAACCCTAACCCTAACCTTAACCCTAACCAAAACGCTAACCCTAACCCTAACCCTAAAGCTAACCCTAACCCTAACCCTAACCCTAACGCTAAAGCTAACCCTAACCCTAACCCGAACCCTATCGCTAACCCTAACCCTAACCCTAACCCTAACCCTATCCCTAACCATAACCGTAACCCTAACGCTAACCCTAACCCTAACCCTAACCCTAACACTAACCCTAACCCAAACCCTAACCCTAACGCTAACGCTAAACCTAACCCTATCGCTAACCCTAACCCTAACCCTAACGCTAACCGTAACCGTAACACTAACCCTAACCCTAACCCTAACCCTAACCCTAACGCTAACGCTAACCCTAACCCTAACCCTAAACCTAACACTAACCCTAACCCTAACCCTAACCCTAACGCTAACACTAACCATAACCCTAACGCTAAACCTAACCCTAACGCTAACCCTAACCCTAACCCTAACAATAACGCTAACCCTAACCCTAACCCTAACCCTATCCCTAACCCTAACCCTAACGCTAACCCTAACCCTAACCCTAACACTAAGCCTAACGCTAACCCTAACTCTAACCCTAACCCTAACCCTAATCCTAACCCTAACCCTAACGCTAACGCTAACCCTAACCCTAACCGTAACGCCAACCCTAACCCTAACCCTAACCCTAACGCTAACTCTAACCCTAACCCTAACGCTAACCCTAACCCTAACACTAACCCTAACCCTAACGCTAAACCTAACCCTAACCCTAACCCTAACCCTGACCCTGACCCTGACCCTAACCCTAAACCTAACCCTAACCATAACGCTAACCCTAACCCTAACCCTAACCCTAACGCTAACGCTAACCCTAACCCTAACCCTAACCCTAAACCTAACCCTAACCCTAACCCTAACCCTAACCCTAACCCTAACGCTAACCCTAACCCTAACCCTAACACTAACCCTAACCCTAACCCTAACCCTAACGCGAACGCTAACCCTAACCCTAACCCTAACCGTATCCCTAACGCTAACCCTAACCCTAACCCTAACCCTAACCCTAACCCTATCCCTAACCCTAACCCTAACCCTAACGCTAACCCTAACCCTAACCCTAACCCTAACGCTAACCCTAACCCTAACCCTAACCCTAACGCTAACCCTAACCCTAACCCTAAACCTGACGCTAACCCTAACCCTAACCCTAACCCTAACGCTAACCCTAACCCTAACCCTAACGCTAACGCTAACCCTAACCCTAGCCCTAACCCTAACCCTAACGCTAACGGTGACCCTAACCCTAACCCTAACCCTAACTCTAAACCTAACCCTAACCCTAACCCTAACGCTAAACCTAACCCTAAACCTAACCCTTACCCTAACCCTAACACTAACCCTAAACCTAACCCTAACCCTAACCCTAAACCTAACCCTAACGCTAACCCTAACGCTAACCCTAACTCTAACCCTAACTCTAACGCTAACCCTAACCCTAACCCTAACGCTAACCCTAACCCTAAGCCTAACCCTAACCCTAACCTTACCCCTAATCCTAACCCTAATCCTAACGCTAACTCTAAACCTACCCCTAACGCTAACCCTAACCCTAACCCTAACCCTAACCCTAACGCTAACCGTAACCCTAACCTAACCCTAACCCTAACCATAACATTAACCCTAACGCTAACCCTAACCCTAACCCTAACCCTAACCCTAACGCTAACGCTAACCCTAACCCTAACCCTAACGCTAACGCTAACCCTAACCCTAACGCTAACGCTAAACCAAAAACATAACCCTAACTCTAACCCTAACGCTAACCCTAACCCTAACCCTAACCCTAACGCTAACCCTAACCCTAACGCTAAACCTAACCCTAACCCTAATCCTAACCCTAACGCTAACCCTAATCCTAACCCTAACCCTATCCCTAACGCCAACCGTAACCCTAACCCTAACCCTAACCCTAACCCTAACCCTAACCCTAACCCTAATGCTAACGCTAACCCTAACCCTAACCCTAAACCTAACGCTAACCCTAACCCTAACCCTAACCATAACCCTAACGCTAACCCTAACCATAACCCTAACGCTAAACCTAACCCTAACGCTAACCCTAACCCTAACCCTAACCATAACGCTAACCCTAACCCTAAACCTAACCCTATCCCTAACCCTAACCCTAACGCTAACCCTAACCCTAACCCTAACACTAAGCCTAACGCTAACCCTAACTCTAACCCTAACCCTAACCCTAATCCTAACACTAACCCTAACGCTAACGCTAACCCTAACCCTAACCCTAACGCCAACCCTAACCCTAACCCTAACCCTAACCCGAACGCTAACTCTAACCCTAACCCTAACGCTAACCCTAACCCTAACACTAACCCTAACCCTAACGCTAACCCTAACCCTAACCCTAAACCTAACCCTAACCCTGACCCTGACCCTGACCCTAACCCTAAACCTAACCCTAACCATAACGCTAACCCTAACCCTATCCCTAACGCTAACGCTAACCCTAACCCTAACCCTAACCCTAAACCTAACCCTAACCCTAACCCTAACCCTAACGGTAACCCTAACCGTAACCCTAACACTAACCCTAAACCTAACCTAACCCTAACGCTAACGCTAACCCTAACCCTAACCCTAACCCTAACCCTAACGCTAACACTAACCCTAACACTAACCCTAACCCTAACCCTAACACTATCCCTAACCCTAACCCTTACCCTAACGCTAACCCTAACCCTAACCCTAACCCTAACGCTAACCCTAACCCTAACCCTAACCCTAACGCTAACCCTAACGCTAACCCTAAACCTGACGCTAACCCTAACCCTAACCCTAACCCTAACCCTAACCCTAACGCTAACCCTAACCCTAACCCTAACGCTAACGCTAACCCTAACCCTAGCCCTAACCCTAACCCTAACGCTAACGGTGACCCTAACCCTAACCCTAACCCTAACCCTAACGCTAAACCTAACCCTAAACCTAACCCTAACCCTAACCCTAACGCTAACCCTAAACCTAACCCTAACCCTAACCCTAACCCTAACGCTAACCCCAACGCTAACCCTAACCCTAACCCTAACTCTAACTCTAACCCTATCCCTAACCCTAACGCTAACCCTAACCCTAACCCTAAGCCTAACCCTAAGGCTAACCGTAACCCTAACCCTAACCCTAACCTTAACCCTAACGCTAACCCTAACCCTTACCCTAACCCTAACCCTAAGGCTAACCGTAACCCTAACCCTAACCCTAACCATAACCTTAACCCTAACGCTAACCCTAACCCTAATCCTAACCCTAACGCTAACCCTAACCCTAACCCTAACCCTAACCCTAACCCTAACGCTAACGCTAACCCTAACCCTAACCCTAACGCTAACGCTAACCCTAACCCTAACGCTAACGCTAAACCTAAACCTAACCCTAACTCTAACCCTAACGCTAACCCTAACCCTAACCCTAACCCTAACGCTAACCCTAACCCTAACCCTAACCCTAACCCTAACCCTAACCCTAACCCTAACGCTAACCCTAACCCTAACCCTAACCCTAACCCTAACGCTAACCCTAACCCTAACCCTAATCCTAACCCTAACGCTAACCCTAATCCTAACCCTAACCCTAACCCTAACCCTAACGCTAACCGTAACCCTAACCCTAACCCTAACCCTAACCCTAACGCTAACGCTAACCCTAACCCTAACCCTAAACCTAACGCTAACCCTAACCCTAACCCTAACGCTAACCCTAACCATAACCCTAACGCTAAACCTAACCCTAACGCTAACCCTAACCCTAACCCTAAACATAACGCTAACCCTAACCCTAACCCTAACCCTATCCCTAACCCTAACCCTAACGCTAACCCTAACCCTAACCCTAACACTAAGCCTAACGCTAACCCTAACTCTAACCCTAACCCTAACCCTAATCCTAACCCTAACCCTAACGCTAACGCTAACCCTAACCCTAACCCTAACGCCAACCCTAACCCTAATCCTAACCCTAACCCTAACTCTAACTCTAACCCTAACCCTAACGCTAACCCTAACCCTAACACTAACCGTAACCTTAACGCTAACCCTAATCCTAACCCTAACCCTAACCCTAACCCTGACCCTGACCCTGACCCTAACACTAAACCTAACCCTAACCATAACGCTAACCCTAACCCTAACCCTAACCCTAACCCTAACCCTAACGCTAACGCTAACGATAACCCTAACCCTAACCCTAACCCTAACCCTAACGCTAACGCTAACGATAACCCTAACCCTAACCCTATCCCTAACCCTAACCCTAACGGTAACCCTAACCCTAACCCTAACACTAAGCCTAACGCTAACCTAACGCTAACCCTAACCCTAACCCTAACACTAATCCTAACCCTAACCCTAACGCTAACGCTAACCCTAACCCTAAACCTAACGCCAACCCTAACCCTAAGCCTAACCCTAACCCTAACGCTAACTCTAACCCTAACCCTAACGCTAACCCTAACCCTAACACTAACCCTAACCCTAACCCTAACCCTAACCCTAACCCTAACCCTAACCCTAACCCTGACCCTGACCCTGAACCTAACCCTAAACCTAACCCTAAACATAACGCTAACCCTATCCCTAACCCTAACCCTAACGCTAACGCTAACCCTAACCCTAACCCTAACCCTAAACCTAACCCTAACCCTAACCCTAACCCTAACCCTAACGCTAACCCTAACCCGAACCCTAACGCTAACCCTAACCCTAACCCTAACGCTAACGCTAACCCTAACCGTAACCCTAACCCTAACCCTAACCCTAACCCTAACGCTAACCCTAACCCGAACCCTAACGCTAACCCTAACCCTAACCCTAACCCTAACGCTAACGCTAACCCTAACCCTAACCCTAACCCTAACCCGAACGCTAACCCTAACCCTAACCCTAACGCTAACCCTAACCCTAACCCTAACGCTAACGCTAACCCTAACCCTAGCCCTAACCCTAACCCTAACGCTAACGGTGACCCTAACCCTAAACCTAACCCTAAACATAACGCTAACCCTATCCCTAACCCTAACCCTAACCCTAACGCTAACGCTAACCCTAACCCTAACCCTAATGCTAACGCTAACCCTAACCCTAACGCTAACGCTAAACCTAAACCTAACCCTAACTCTAACCCTAACGCTAACCCTAACCCTAACCCTAACCCTAACGCTAACCCTAACCCTAACCCTAACCCTAACGCTAACCCTAACCCTAACCCTAATCCTAACCCTAACGCTAACCCTAATCCTAACCCTAACCCTAACGCTAACCCTAACCCTAACCCTAACCCTAACACTAACCCTAACGCTAACTCTAACCCTAACCCTAACCCTAAGGCTAACCCTAACTCTAACCCTAACCCTAACCCCAACGCTAACGCTAACCCTACCATAACGCTAACCCTAACCCTAAACCTAACCCTAACCCTAACCCTAACACTAACCCTAACGCTAACGCTAACACTAACCCTAACCCTAACCCTAACCCTAAACCTAACCCTAACCCTAACGCGAGCGCTAACCCTAACCCTCACCCTAATGCTAACCCTAACCCTAACCCTAAGCCTAACCCTAACGCTAACCCTAAACCTAACCCTAACCCTAACGCTAACTCTAACCCTAACCCTAACGCTAACCCTAACCCTAACCCTAACCCTAATGCTAACCCTAACCCTAACCCTAACCCTAACCCTGACCCTGACCCTGATCCTGACCCTAACCCTAAACCTAACCCTAACCCTAACGCTAACGCTAACCCTAACCCTAACCCTAACCCTAACGCTAACCCTAACCCTAACCCTAACACTAGCCCTAAACCTACCCCTAAACCTAACCTTAACCCTAACCCTAACCCTAACGCTAACGCTCACGCTAACCCTAACCCTAACCCTAACCCTAAGCCTAACCCTAACCCTAACCCTAACCCTAACCCTAACGCTAACGCTAACCCTTACCCTAACGCTAACCCTAACCCTAACCCTAACCCTAACCCTAAACCTAACGCTAACCCTAACCTAACCCTAACCCTAACACTAAGGCTAACCCTAACCATAACCCTAACGCTAAACCTAACCCTAACGCTAACCCTAACCCTAACCCTAACCCTAACGCTAACCCTAACCCTAACCCTAACCCTATCCCTAACCCTAACCCTAACGCTAACCCTAACCCAAACCCTAAACCTAAACCTAACCCTAACCCTAACCTAACCCTAACGCTAACGCTAACGATAACCCTAACCCTAACCCTAACCCTAACCCTAACCCTAACGCTAACGCTAACGATAACCCTAACCCTAACCCTATCCCTAACCCTAACCCTAACGGTAACCCTAACCCTAACCCTAACACTAAGCCTAACGCTAACCTAACGCTAACCCTAACCCTAACCCTAACCCTAATCCTAACCCTAACCCTAACGCTAACGCTAACCCTAACCCTAAACCTAACGCCAACCCTAACCCTAAGCCTAACCCTAACCCTAACGCTAACTCTAACCCTAACCCTAACGCTAACCCTAACCCTAACACTAACCCTAACCCTAACCGTAACCCTAACCCTAACCCTAACCCTAACCCTAACCCTAACCCTGACCCTGACCCTGACCCTAACCCTAAACCTAACCCTAAACATAACGCTAACCCTATCCCTAACCCTAACCCTAACGCTAACGCTAACCCTAACCCTAACCCTAACCCTAAACCTAACCCTAACCCTAACCCTAACCCTAACCCTAACGCTAACCCTAACCCGAACCCTAACGCTAACCCTAACCCTAACCCTAACCCTAACGCTAACGCTAACCCTAACCGTAACCCTAACCCTAACCCTAACCCTAACCCTAACGCTAACCCTAACCCGAACCCTAACGCCAACCCTAACCCTAACCCTAACCCTAACGCTAACGCTAACCCTAACCCTAACCCTAACCCTAACCCGAACGCTAACCCTAACCCTAACCCTAACGCTAACCCTAACCCTAACCCTAACGCTAACGCTAACCCTAACCCTAGCCCTAACCCTAACCCTAACGCTAACGGTGACCCTAACCCTAAACCTAACCCTAAACATAACGCTAACCCTATCCCTAACCCTAACCCTAACCCTAACGCTAACGCTAACCCTAACCCTAACCCTAATGCTAACGCTAACCCTAACCCTAACGCTAACGCTAAACCTAAACCTAACCCTAACTCTAACCCTAACGCTAACCCTAACCCTAACCCTAACCCTAACGCTAACCCTAACCCTAACCCTAACCCTAACGCTAACCCTAACCCTAACCCTAATCCTAACCCTAACGCTAACCCTAATCCTAACCCTAACCCTAACGCTAACCCTAACCCTAACCCTAACCCTAACACTAACCCTAACGCTAACTCTAACCCTAACCCTAACCCTAAGGCTAACCCTAACTCTAACCCTAACCCTAACCCCAACGCTAACGCTAACCCTACCATAACGCTAACCCTAACCCTAAACCTAACCCTAACCCTAACCCTAACACTAACCCTAACGCTAACGCTAACACTAACCCTAACCCTAACCCTAACGCTAACCCTAACCCTAAACCTAACCCTAACCCTAACGCTAATCCTAACCCTAACCCTAACGCTAACCCTAACCCTAACCCTAACGCTAACCCTAACCCTAACACTAACACTAAGCCTAACGCTAACCCTAACTTTAACCCTAACCCTAACCCTAACCCTAACCCTAACGCTAACCCTAACCCTAACCCTAACCCTAACCCTAACGCTAACTCTAACCCTAACCCTAACGCTAACCCTAACCCTAAACCTAACCCTAACCCTAACGCTAACCCTAACCCTAACCCTGACCCTGAGCCTGACCCTAACCCTAAACCTAAACCACACCTAACGCTAACGCTAACCCTAACCCTAACCCTAACGCTAACGCTAACCCTAACCCTATCCCTAACCCTAAAGCTAACCCTAACCCTAACCCTAACCTTAACCCTAACCCAAACGCTCACCCTAACCCTAACCCTAAAGCTAACCCTAACCCTAACCCTAACGCTAACGCTAACCCTAACCCTAACCCTAACCCTAACCCTAACGCTAACCCTAACCCTAACCCAAACCCTAACCCTAACGCTAACGCTAACCTTAACCCTAACCCTAACGCTAACCCTAACCCTAACCCTAACCCTAATGCTAACCCTAACCCTAACCCTAACGCTAACCGTAACCCTAACCCTAACCCTAACCCTAACCATAACATTAACCCTAACGCTAACCCTAACCCTAACCCTAACCCTAACGCTAACGCTAACCCTAACCCTAACCATAACGCTAACGCTAACCCTAACCCTAACGCTAACGCTAAACCAAAAACATAACCCTAACTCTAACCCTAACGCTAACCCTAACCCTAACCCTAACCCTAACGCTAACCCTAACCCTAACGCTAACCCTAACCCTAACCCTAATCCTAACCCTAACGCTAACCCTAATCCTAACCCTAACCCTATCCCTAACGCCAACCGTAACCCTAACCCTAACCCTAACCCTAACCCTAACCCTAACCCTAATGCTAACGCTAACCCTAACCCTAACCCTAAACCTAACGCTAACCCTAACCCTAACCCTAACCATAACCCTAACGCTAACCCTAACCATAACCCTAACGCTAAACCTAACCCTAACGCTAACCCTAACCCTAACCCTAACCATAACGCTAACCCTAACCCTAAACCTAACCCTATCCCTAACCCTAACCCTAACGCTAACCCTAACCCTAACCCTAACACTAAGCCTAACGCTAACCCTAACGCTAACCCTAACCCTAACCCTAACCCTAATCCTCACCCTAACCCTAACGCTAACGCTAACCCTAACCCTAAACATAACGCCAACCCTAACCCTAACCCTAACCCTAACCCTAACGCTAACGCTAACCCTAACCCTAAACATAACGCCAACCCTAACCCTAACCCTAACCCTAACCCTAACGCTAACTCTAACCCTAACCCTAACGCTAACCCTAACCCTAACGCTAACGCTAACCCTAACCCTAACCCTAACCCTAACGCTAACCCTAACCCTAAAACTAACCCTAACCCTAACGCTAATCCTAACCCTAACCCTAACGCTAACCCTAACCCTAACCCTAACGCTAACCCTAACCCTAACACTAAGCCTAACGCTAACCCTAACTTTAACCCTAACCCTAACCCTAACCCTGACCCTGACCCTGACCCTAACCCTAAACCTAACCCTAAACATAACGCTAACCCTATCCCTAACCCTAACCCTAACGCTAACGCTAACCCTAACCCTAACCCTAACCCTAACCCTAACCCTAACCCTAACGCTAACCCTAACCCTAACCCTAACGCTAACCCTAAGCCTAACCCTAACCCTTATGCTAACGCTAACCCTAACCCTAACCCTAACCCTAACGCTAACCCTAACCCTAACCCTAACCCTAACCCTAACCCTAACCCTAACGCTAACCCTACCCCTAACCCTAACACTAAGCCTAACGCTAACCCTAACTCTAACCCTAACCCTAACCCTAACCCTAACCCTAACGCTAACCCTAACCCTAACCCTAACGCTAACCCTAACCCTAACCCTAAACCTGACGCTAACCCTAACGCTAACCCTAACCCTAACCCTAAACCTAACGCTAACCCTAACCCTAACCCTAACGCTAACGCTAAACCTAACCCTAGCCCTAACCCTAACCCTAACGCTAACGGTGACGCTAACCCTAACCCTAACCCTAACCCTAACGCTAACGCTAACCCTAACCCTAACCCTAACGCTAACGCTAACCCTAACCCTAACGCTAACGCTAAACCTAAACCTAACCCTAACTCTAACCCTAACGCTAACCCTAACCCTAACCCTAACCCTAACCCTAACGCTAACCCTAACCCTAACCTTAACCCTAACCCTAACGCTAACCCTAACCCTAACCCTAATCCTAACCCTAACGCTAACCCTAATCCTAACCCTAACCCTAACGCTAACCCTAACCTTAACCCTAACACTACCCCTAACGCTAACTCTAACCCTAACCCTAACCCTAAGGCTAACCCTAACTCTAAACCTAAACCTAACCCCAACGCTAACGCTAACCCTAACCTAACGCTAACCCTAACCCTAAACCTAACCCTAACCCTAACCCTAATACTAACCCTAACGCTAACGCTAACCCTAACCCTAACCCTAACCCTAACGCTAACCCAAACCCTAAACCTAACCCTAACCCTAACGCTAATCCTAACCCTAACCCTAACGCTAACCCTAACCCTAAACCTAACGCTAACCCTAACCCTAACACTAAGCCTAACGCTAACCCTAACTTTAACCCTAACCCTAACCCTAACCCTAACCTTAACGCTAACCCTAACCCTAACCCTAACCCTAACGCTAACTCTAACCCCAACCCTAACGCTAACCCTAACCCTAAACCTAACCCTAACGCTAACGCTAACCCTAACCCTAACCCTAACCCTGACCCTGAGCCTGACCCTAACCCTAAACCTAAACCAAACCTAACGCTAACGCTAACCCTAACCCTAACCCAAATGCTAACGCTAACCCTAACCCTATCCCTAACCCTAAAGCTAACCCTAACCCTAACCTTAACCCTAACCAAAACGCTAACCCTTACCCTAACCCTAAAGCTAACCCTAACCCTAACCCTAACCCTAACGCTAAAGCTAACCCTAACCCTAACCCGAACCCTATCGGTAACCCTAACCCTAACCCTAACCCTAACCCTATCCCTAACCATAACCGTAACCCTAACGCTAACCCTAACCCTAACCCTAACCCTAACACTAACCCTAACCCAAACCCTAACCCTAACGCTAACGCTAAACCTAACCCTATCGCTAACCCTAACCCTAACCCTAACCCTAACGCTAACCGTAACCGTAACACTAACCCTAACCCTAACCCTAACCCTAACCCTAACGCTAACGCTAACCCTAACCCTAACCCTAAACCTAACACTAACCCTAACCCTAACCCTAACGCTAACACTAACCATAACCCTAACGCTAAACCTAACCCTAACGCTAACCCTAACCCTAACCCTAACAATAACGCTAACCCTAACCCTAACCCTAACCCTATCCCTAACCCTAACCCTAACGCTAACCCTAACCCTAACCCTAACACTAAGCCTAACGCTAACCCTAACTCTAACCCTAACCCTAACCCTAATCCTAACCCTAACGCTAACGCTAACCCTAACCCTAACCGTAACGCCAACCCTAACCCTAACCCTAACCCTAACGCTAACTCTAACCCTAACCCTAACGCTAACCCTAACCCTAACACTAACCCTAACCCTAACGCTAAACCTAACCCTAACCCTAACCCTAACCCTGACCCTGACCCTGACCCTAAACCTAAACCTAACCCTAACCATAACGCTAACCCTAACCCTAACCCTAAGGCTAACGCTAACCCTAACCCTAACCCTAACCCTAATCCTAACCCTAACGCTAACGCTAACCCTAACCCTAACCGTAACGCCAACCCTAACCCTAACCCTAACCCTAACGCTAACTCTAACCCTAACCCTAACGCTAACCCTAACCCTAACACTAACCCTAAACCTAACGCTAAACCTAACCCTAACCCTAACCCTAACCCTGACCCTGACCCTGACCCTAACCCTAAACCTAACCCTAACCCTAACCCTAACCCTAATCCTCACCCTAACCCTAACGCTAACGCTAACCCTAACCCTAAACATAACGCCAACCCTAACCCTAACCCTAACCCTAACCCTAACGCTAACGCTAACCCTAACCCTAAACATAACGCCAACCCTAACCCTAACCCTAACCCTAACCCTAACGCTAACTCTAACCCTAACCCTAACGCTAACCCTAACCCTAACGCTAACGCTAACCCTAACCCTAACCCTAACCCTAACGCTAACCCTAACCCTAAAACTAACCCTAACCCTAACGCTAATCCTAACCCTAACCCTAACGCTAACCCTAACCCTAACCCTAACGCTAACCCTAACCCTAACACTAAGCCTAACGCTAACCCTAACTTTAACCCTAACCCTAACCCTAACCCTGACCCTGACCCTGACCCTAACCCTAAACCTAACCCTAAACATAACGCTAACCCTATCCCTAACCCTAACCCTAACGCTAACGCTAACCCTAACCCTAACCCTAACCCTAACCCTAACCCTAACGCTAACCCTAACCCTAACCCTAACGCTAACCCTAAGCCTAACCCTAACCCTAACGCTAACGCTAACCGTAACCCTAACCCTAACCCTAACGCTAACCCTAACCCTAACCCTAACCCTAACCCTAACCCTAACGCTAACCCTACCCCTAACCCTAACACTAAGCCTAACGCTAACCCTAACTCTAACCCTAACCCTAACCCTAACCCT
>NW_027457617.1:2742500-2745000 GCF_050624435.1 Tenrec ecaudatus
CCTAACGCTAACCCTAACCCTAACACTAACCCTAACCCTAACGCTAAACCTAACCCTAACCCTAACCCTAACCCTGACCCTGACCCTGACCCTAACCCTAAACCTAACGCTAACCATAACGCTAACCCTAACCCTAACCCTAACCCTAACGCTAACGCTAACCCTAACCCTAACCCTAACCCTAAACCTAACCCTAACCCTAACCCTAACCCTAACCCTAACGCTAACCCTAACCCTAACCCTAACACTAACCCTAACACTAACCCTAACCCTAACGCGAACGCTAACCCTAACCCTAACCCTAACCCTATCCCTAACGCTAACCCTAACCCTAACCCTAACCCTAACCCTATCCCTAACACTAACCCTAACCCTAACGCTAACCCTAACCCTAACACTAACCCTAACGCTAACCCTAACCCTAACCCTAACCCTAACCCTAACCCTAACCCTAACCCTAAACCTGACGCTAACCCTAACCCTAACCCTAACCCTAACACTAACGCTAACCCTAACCCTAACGCTAACGCTAACCCTAACCCTAGCCCTAACCCTAACCCTAACGCTAACGGTGACCCTAACCCTAACCCTAACCCTAACGCTAAACCTAACCCTAAACCTAACCCTAACCCTACCCCTAACGCTAACCCTAAACCTAACCCTAACCCTAACCCTAACCCTAACCCTAACCCTAACGCTAACCCTAAACCTAACCCTAACTCTAACGCTAACCCTATCCCTAACCCTAACGCTAACCCTAACCCTAACCCTAAGCCTAACCCTAACCCTAACCTTACCCCTAATCCTAACCCTAACCCTAACGCTAACTCTAAACCTACCCCTAACGCTAACCCTAACCCTAACCCTAACCCTAACGCTAACCGTAACCTTAACCCTAACGCTAACCCTAACCCTAACCTTAACCCTAACCCTAACGCTAACGCTAACCCTAACCCTAACCCTAACCCTAACGCTAACCCTAACCCTAACCCTAACCCTAATGCTAACCCTAACCCTAACCCTAACCCTAACCCTAACCCTAACCCTAACGCTAACCCTAACCCTAAACCTAATCCTAACCCTAACGCTAACCCTAATCCTAACCCTAACCCTAACCCTAACGCTAACCGTAACCCTAACCCTAACCCTAACCCTAACCCTAACCCTAACCCTAACGCTAACGCTAACCCTAACCCTAACCCTAAACCTAACGCTAACCCTAACCCTAACCCTAACCCTAACCCTAACCCTAACCCTAAGGCTAACCCTAACCATAACCCTAACGCTAAACCTAACCCTAACGCTAACCCTAACCCTAAACCTAACCATAACGCTAACCCTAACCCTAACCCTAACCCTATAGCTAACCCTAACCCTAACGCTAACCCTAACCCTAACCCTAACACTAAGCCTAACGCTAACCCTAACTCTAACCCTAACCCTAACCCTAATCCTAACACTAACCCTAACGCTAACGCTAACCCTAACCCTAACCCTAACGCCAACCCTAACCCTAACCCTAACCCTAACCCTAACCCGAACGCTAACTCTAACCCTAACCCTAACGCTAACCCTAACCCTAACACTAACCCTAACCCTAACGCTAACCCTAACCCTAACCCTAAACCTAACCCTAACCCTGACCCTGACCCTGACCCTAACCCTAAACCTAACCCTAACCATAACGCTAACCCTAACCCTAACCCTAACCCTAAACCTAAACCTAACCCTAACCCTAACCCTAACCCTAACGGTAACCCTAACCCTAACCCTAACACTAACCCTAAACCTAACCTAACCCTAACGCTAACGCTAACCCTAACCCTAACCCTAACCCTAACACTAACCCTAACCCTAACCCTAACCCTATCCCTAACCCTAACCCTAACCCTAACGCTAACCCTAACCCTAATCCTAACCCTAACGCTAACCCTAACCCTAACCCTAACCCTAACGCTAACCCTAACCCTAACCCTAAACCTGACGCTAACCCTAACCCTAACCCTAAACCTAACCCTAACCCTAACGCTAACCCTAACCCTAACCCTAACGCTAACGCTAACCCTAACCCTACCCTAACCCTAACCCTAACGCTAACGGTGACCCTAACCCTAACCCTAACCCTAACCCTAACCCTAATCCTAACGCTAAACCTAACCCTAAACCTAACCCTAACCCTAACCCTAACGCTAACCCTAAACCTAACCCTAACCCTAACCCTAACGCTAACCCTAACGCTAACCCTAACCCTAACCCTAACTCTAACGCTAACCCTATCCCTAACCCTAACGCTAACCCTAACCCTAAGCCTAACCCTAACCCTAACCTTACCCCTAATCCTAAACCTAACCCTAACGCTAACTCTAACCCTACCCCTAACGCTAACCCTAACCCTAACCCTAATCCTAACCCTAAGGCTAACCCTAATCCTAACCCTAACCCTAACCTAACCCTAACGCTAACCGTAACCCTAACCCTAACCCTAACCCTAACCCTAACG
>NW_027457617.1:2752500-2755000 GCF_050624435.1 Tenrec ecaudatus
ACGCTAACCCTAACCCTAACCCTAACGCTAACGCTAACCCTAACCCTAGCCCTAACCCTAACCGTAACGCTAACGGTGACCCTAACCCTAACCCTAACCCTAACCCTAACCCTAACGCTAAACCTAACCCTAAACCTAACCCTAACCCTAACCCTAACGCTAACCCTAAACCTAACCCTAACCCTAACCCTAACGCTAACCCTAACGCTAACCCTAACCCTAACCCTAACTCTAACGCTAACCCTATCCCTAACCCTAACGCTAACCCTAACCCTAAGCCTAACCCTAACCCTAACCTTACCCCTAATCCTAAACCTAACCCTAACGCTAACTCTAACCCTACCCCTAACGCTAACCCTAACCCTAACCCTAATCCTAACCCCAAGGCTAACCCTAATCCTAACCCTAACCCTAACCTAACCCTAACGCTAATGCTAACCCTAACCCTAACCCTAAACCTAACGCTAACCCTAACCCTAACCCTAAACCTAACCCTAACCCTAACGCTAACCCTAACCATAACCCTAACGCTAAACCTAACCCTAACGCTAACCCTAACCCTAACCCTAAACATAACGCTAACCCTAACCCTAATCCTATCCCTAACCCTAACCCTAACGCTAACCCTAACCCTAACCCTAACACTAAGCCTAACGCAACCCTAACTCTAACCCTAACCCTAACCCTAATCCTAACCCTAACCCTAACGCTAACGCTAACCCTAACCCTAACACTAACGCCAACCCTAACCCTAACCCTAACCCTAACGCTAACTCTAACCCTAACCCTAACGCTAACCCTAACCCTAACACTAACCCTAACCCTAACGCTAACCCTAACCCTAACCCTAACCCTAACCCTAACTCTGACCCTGACCCTGACCCTAACCCTAAACCTAACCCTAACCATAACGCTAACCCTAACCCTAACCCTAACCCTAACGCTAACGCTAACCCTAACCCTAACGCTAACCCTAACCCTAACCCTAACGCTAACCCTAACCCTAGCCCTAACCCTAACCCTAACGCTAACGGTGACGCTAACCCTAACCCTAACCCTAACCCTAACGCTAAACCTAACCCTAAACCTAACCCTAACCCTAACCCTAACGCTAACCCTAAACCTAACCCTAACCCTAACCCTAAACCTAACGCTAACCCCAACGCTAACCCTAACCCTAACCCTAACTCTAAAGCTAACCCTATCCCTAACCCTAACGCTAACCCTAACCCTAACCGTAAGCCTAACCCTAACCCTAACCTTACCCCTAATCCTAACCCTAACCCTAACGCTAACTCTAACCCTACCCCTAACGCTAACCCTAACCCTAACCCTAACCCTAACCCTAACGCTAACCGTAACCCTAACCCTAACCCTAACCCTAACCCTAACCATAACCTTAACCCTAACGCTAACCCTAACCTAACCCTAACCCTAACCCTAACCCTAACCCTAACCCTAACGCTAACCCTAACCCTAACCCTAACGCTAACGCTAACCCTAACCCTAAGGCTAACGCTAAACCTAAACCTAACCCTAACTCTAACCCTAACGCTAACCCTAACCCTAACCCTAACCCTAACGCTAACCCTAACCCTAACCCTAACCCTAACCCTAACCCTAACCCTAACGCTAACCCTAACCCTAACCCTAACCCTAACCCTAAAGCTAACCCTAACCCTAAGCCTAATCCTAACCCTAACGCTAACCCTAATCCTAACCCTAACCCTAACCCTAACGCTAACCGTAACCCTAACCCTAACCCTAACCCTAACCCTAACCCTAACGCTAACGCTAACCCTAACCCTAACCCTAACCCTAACCCTAACGCTAACCCTAACCATAACCCTAACGCGAAACCTAACCCTAACGCTAACCCTAACCCTAACCCTAAACATAACGCTAACCCTAACCCTAACCCTATCCCTAAACCTAAACCTAACGCTAACCCTAACCCTAACCCTAACACTAAGCCTAACGCTAACCCTAACTCTAACCCTAACCCTAACCCTAATCCTAACCCTAACCCTAACGCTAACGCTAACCCTAACCCTAACCCTAACGCCAACCCTAACCCTAACCCTAACCCTAACCCTAACGCTAACTCTAACACTAACCCTAACGCTAACCCTAACCCTAACACTAACCCTAACCCTAACGCTAACCCTAACCCTAACCCTAACCCTAACCCTAACCCTAACCCTAACGCTAACGCTAACCCTAACCCTAACCCTAACGCTAACGCTAAATCTAACCCTAACGCTAACGCTAAACCAAAAACATAACCCTAACTCTAACCCTAACGCTAACCCTAACCCTAACCCTAACCATAACGCTAACCCTAACCCTAACCCTAACCCTAACCCTAACCCTAACGCTAACCCTAACCCTAACCCTAACCCTAACCCTAACGCTAACCCTAACCCTATCCCTAACTCTAACCCTAACGCTAACCCTAACCCTAACCCTAACCCTAACGCTAACGGTGACCCTAACCCTA
>NW_027457617.1:2765000-2775000 GCF_050624435.1 Tenrec ecaudatus
TAACCCTAACTCTAACCCTAAACCTAACCCTAACCCTAACCCTAACGCTAACCCTAACCCTAACCCTAACCCTAACCCTAACGCTAACCCTAACCCTAACCCTAAACCTAACGCTAACCCTAACCCTAACCCTAACCCTAACCCTAACCCTAACGCTAACCCTAACCCTAACGCTAACGCTAACGCTAACCCTAACCCTAACCCTAAAGCTAACCCTAACCCTAACGCTAAAGCTAACCCTAACCCTAAGCCTAACGCTAACGCTAACCCTAACCCTAACCCTAACGCTAACCCTAACCCTAACCCTAAGCCTAACCCTAACCCTAACCATAACCTTAACCCTAACGCTAACCCTAACCCTAACCCTAACCCTAATGCTAACGCTAACCCTAACCCTAACCCTAACGCTAACGCTAACCCTAACCCTAACGCTAACGCTAAACCTAAACCTAACCCTAACCCTAACCCTAACGCTAACCCTAACTCTAACCCTAACCCTAACCCTAACGCTAACCCTAACCCTAACCCTAATCCTAACCCTAACGCTAACCCTAATCCTAACCCTAACCCTAACCCTAACGCTAACCGTAACCCTAACCCTAACCCTAACCCTAATCCTAACCCTAACGCTAACGCTAACCCTAACCCTAACCCTAACCCTAACCCTAACGCTAACCCTAACCATAACCCTAACGCGAAACCTAACCCTAACGCTAACCCTAACCCTAACCCTAAACATAACGCTAACCCTAACCCTAACCCTATCCCTAACCCTAAACCTAACGCTAACCCTAACCCTAACCCTAACACTAAGCCTAACGCTAACCCTAACTCTAACCCTAACCCTAACCCTAATCCTAACCCTAACCCTAACGCTAACGCTAACCCTAACCCTAACCCTAACGCCAACCCTAACCCTAACCCTAACCCTAACCCTAACGCTAACTCTAACACTAACCCTAACGCTAACCCTAACCCTAACACTAACCCTAACCCTAACGCTAACCCTAACCCTAACCCTAACCCTAACCCTAACCCTAACCCTAACGCTAACGCTAACCCTAACCCTAACCCTAACGCTAACGCTAAATCTAACCCTAACGCTAACGCTAAACCAAAAACATAACCCTAACTCTAACCCTAACGCTAACCCTAATCCTAACCCTAACCATAACGCTAACCCTAACCCTAACCCTAACCCTAACGCTAACCCTAAACCTAACCCTAACCCTAACCCTAACGCTAACCCTAACCCTAACCCTAATCCTAACCCTAACGCTAACCCTAATCCTAACCCTAACCCTAACCCTAACGCTAACCGTAACCCTAACCCTAACCCTAACCCTAACCCTAACCCTAACGCTAACGCTAACCCTAACCCTAACCCTAAACCTAACGCTAACCCTAACCCTAACCCTAACCCTAACCCTAACGCTAACCCTAACCCTAACCCTAACCATAACGCTAACCCTAACCCTAACCCTAACCCTAACCCTATCCCTAACCCTAACCCTAACGCTAACCCTAACCCTAACCCTAACACTAAGCCTAACGCTAACCCTAACTCTAACCCTAACCCTAACCCTTATCCTAACACTAACCCTAACGCTAACGCTAACCCTAACCCTAACCCTAACGCCAAGCCTAACCCTAACCCTAACCCTAACCCGAACGCTAACTCTAACCCTAACCCTAACGCTAACCCTAACCCTAACACTAACCTTATCCCTAACGCTAACCCTAACCCTAACCCTAAACCTAACCCTAACCCTGACCCTGACCCTGACCCTAACCCTAAACCTAACCCTAACCATAACCCTAACCCTAACCCTAACCCTAACCCTAACGCTAACGCTAACCCTAACCCTAACCCTAACCCTAAACCTAACCCTAACCCTAACCCTAACCCTAACGGTAACCCTAACCCTAACCCTAACACTAACCCTAAACCTAACCTAACCCTAACGCTAACGCTAACCCTAACCCTAACCCTAACCCTAACCCTAACGCTAACCCTAACCCTAACACTAACCCTAACCCTAACCCTAACCCTATCCCTAACCCTAACCCTAACCCTAACGCTAACCCTAACCCTAACCCTAACCCTAACACTAACGCTAACCCTAACCCTAACCCTAACGCTAACCCTAACCCTAACCCTAAACCTGAGGCTAACCCTAACCCTAACCCTAACCCTAACCCTAACCCTAACCCTAACGCTAATCCTAACCCTAACCTAACGCTAACGCTAACCCTAACCCTAGCCCTAACCCTAACCCTAACGCTAACGGTGACCCTAACCCTAACCCTAAGCATAACCCTAACCCTAACCTTACCCCTAATCCTAACCCTAACCCTAACGCTAACTCTAACCCTACCCCTAACGCTAACCCTAACCCTAACCCTAACCCTAACCCTAACCCTAACGCTAACCGTAACCCTAACCCTAACCCTAACCCTAACCATAACCTTAACCCTAACACTAACCATAACCCTAACCCTAACCCTAAACCTAACGCTAACGCTAACCCTAACCCTAACCCTAACGCTAACGCTAACCCTAACCCTAACGCTAACGCTAAACCTAAACCTAACCCTAACTCTAACCCTAACGCTAACCCTAACCCTAACCCTAACCCTAACGCTAACCCTAACCCTAACCCTAACCCTAACCCTAACGCTAACCCTAACCCCAACCCTAACCCTAACGCTAACCCTAACCCTAACCCTAATCCTAACCCTAACGCTAACCCTAATCCTAACCCTAACCCTAACCCTAACCCTAACGCTAACCGTAACCCTAACCCTAACCCTAACCCTAACCATAACGCTAACGCTAACCCTAACCCTAACCCTAAACCTAACGCTAACCCTAACCCTAACCCTAACCCTAACCCTAACGCTAACCCTAACCATAACCCTAACGCGAAACCTAACCCTAACGCTAACCCTAACCCTAACCCTAAACATAACGCTAACCCTAACCCTAACCCTAACCCTAACCCTATCCCTAACCCTAACGCTAACCCTAACCCTAACCCTAACACTAAGCCTAACGCTAACCCTAACTCTAACCCTAACCCTAACCCTAATCCTAACCCTAACCCTAACGCTAACGCTAACCCTAACCCTAACCCTAACGCCAACCCTAACCCTAACCCTAACCCTAACGCTAACTCTAACCCTAACCCTAACCCTAACCCTAACCCTAACGCTAACGTTAACCCTAACCCTAACCCTAACGCTAACGCTAAATCTAACCCTAACGCTAACGCTAAACCAAAAACATAACCCTAACTCTAACCCTAACCCTAACCCTAACCCTAACCCTAACGCTAACCGTAACCCTAAACCTAACCCTAACCCTAACCCTAACCCTAACGCTAACGCTAACCCTAACCCTAACCCTAACCCTAACCCTAACGCTAACCCTAACCATAACCCTAACGCGAAACCTAACCCTAACGCTAACCCTAACCCTAACCCTAAACATAACGCTAACCCTAACCCTAACCCTATCCCTAACCCTAAACCTAACGCTAACCCTAACCCTAACCCTAACACTAAGCCTAACGCTAACGCTAACCCTAACCCTAACCCTAACCCTAACCCTAACGCTAACCCTAACCCTAACCCAAACCCTAAACCTATCCCTAACCATAACCGTAAAACAAACGCTAACCCTAACCCTAACCCTAACCCTTACACTAAGCCTAACGCTAACCCTAACTCTAACCCTAAACCTAACCCTAACCCTAATCCTAACCCTAACCCTAACGCTAACGCTAACCCTAACCCTAACCCTAACGCTAACCCTAAACCTAAGCCTAACCCTAACGCTAACCCTAACCCTAACCCTCACCCTAACCCTAACGCTAACTCTAACCCTAACCCTACGCTAACCCTATCCCTTACCCTAACGCTAACGCTAACCCTAACACTAACCGTAAACCTAAACCTAACCCTAACCCTAACCCTAACCCTAACGCTAACGCTAATACTAACCCTAACCCTAACCCTAACCCTAAGCCTAACCCTAACCCTAAACCTAGCCCAAACCCTAACCCTAACGCTAACGCTAACCCTAACCCTATGGCTAACCCTAACCCTAACCCTAACCCTAACGCTAACCGTAACCGTAATCCTAACCCTAACCCTAACCCTAACCCTAACCCTAACGCTAACGCTAACCCTAACCCTAATCCTAAACCTAACACTAACCCTAACCCTAACCCTAACCCTAACCCTAACCCTAACCCTAACCCTAACGCTAACCCTAACCATAACCCTAACGCTAAACCTAACCCTAACGCTAACCCTAACCCTAACCATAACCATAATGCTAACCATAATCCTAACGCTAACCCTATCCCTAACCCTAACCCTAACGCTAACCCTAACCCTAACCCTAACACTAAGCCTAACGCTAACCCTAACTCTAACCCTAACCCTAACCCTAACCCTAATCCTAACCCTAACCCTAACGCTAACGCTAACCCTAACCCTAACCCTAACGCCAACCCTAACCCTAACCCTAACCCTAACGCTAACTCTAACCCTAACCCTAACGCTAAACCTAACCCTAACCCTAACCCTGACCCTGACCCTGACCCTAACCCTAAACCTAACGCTAACCATAACGCTAACCCTAACCCTAACCCTAACCCTAACGCTAACGCTAACCCTAACCCTAACCCTAACCCTAAACCTAACCCTAACCCTAACCCTAACCCTAACCCTAACCCTAACGCTAACCCTAACCCTAACCCTAACATTAACCCTAACCCTAACCCTAACCCTAACGCGAACGCTAACCCTAACCCTAACCCTAACCCTATCCCTAACGCTAACCCTAACCCTAACCCTAACCCTAACCCTATCCCTAACACTAACCCTAACCCTAACGCTAACCCTAACCCTAACACTAACCCTAACGCTAACCCTAACCCTAACCCTAACCCTAACCCTAACCCTAACCCTAAACCTGACGCTAACCCTAACCCTAACCCTAACCCTAACACTAACGCTTACCCTAACCCTAACACTAACGCTAACCCTAACCCTAGCCCTAACCCTAACCCTAACGCTAACGGTGACCCTAACCCTAACCCTAACCCTAACGCTAAACCTAACCCTAAACCTAACCCTAACCCTACCCCTAACGCTAACCCTAAACCTAACCCTAACCCTAACCCTAACCCTAACCCTAACGCTAACCCTAACGCTAACCCTAAACCTAACCCTAACTCTAACGCTAACCCTATCCCTAACCCTAACGCTAACCCTAACCCTAACCCTAAGCCTAACCCTAACCCTAACCTTACCCCTAATCCTAACCCTAACCCTAACGCTAACTCTAAACCTACCCCTAACGCTAACCCTAACCCTAACCCTAACCCTAACGCTAACCGTAACCTTAACCCTAACGCTAACCCTAACCCTAACCTTAACTCTAACCCTAACGCTAACGCTAACCCTAACCCTAACCCTAACCCTAACGCTAACCCTAACCCTAATGCTAACCCTAACCCTAACCCTAACCCTAACCCTAACCCTAACCCTAACGCTAACCCTAACCCTAAACCTAATCCTAACCCTAACGCTAAACCTAATCCTAACCCTAACCCTAACCCTAACGCTAACCGTAACCCTAACCCTAACCCTAACCCTAACCCTAACCCTAACGCTAACGCTAACCCTAACCCTAACCCTAAACCTAACGCTAACCCTAACCCTAACCCTAACCCTAACCCTAACCCTAACGCTAACCCTAACCATAACCCTAACGCTAAACCTAACCCTAACGCTAACCCTAACCCTAAACCTAACCATAACGCTAACCCTAACCCTAACCCTAACCCTATCGCTAACCCTAACCCTAACGCTAACCCTAACCCTAACCCTAACACTAAGCCTAACGCTAACCCTAACTCTAACCCTAACCCTAACCCTAATCCTAACACTAACCCTAACGCTAACGCTAACCCTAACCCTAACCCTAACGCCAACCCTAACCCTAACCCTAACCCTAACCCTAACCCGAACGCTAACTCTAACCCTAACCCTAACGCTAACCCTAACCCTAACACTAACCCTAACCCTAACGCTAACCCTAACCCTAACCCTAAACCTAACCCTAACCCTGACCCTGACCCTGACCCTAACCCTAAACCTAACCCTAACCATAACGCTAACCCTAACCCTAACCCTATCCCTAAACCAAAACCTAACCCTAACCCTAACCCTAACCCTAACCCTAACGGTAACCCTAACCCTAACCCTAACACTAACCCTAAACCTAACCTAACCCTAACGCTAACGCTAACCCTAACCCTAACCCTAACCCTAACACTAACCCTAACCCTAACCCTAACCCTATCCCTAACCCTAACCCTAACCCTAACGCTAACCCTAACCCTAATCCTAACCCTTACGCTAACCCTAACCCTAACCCTAACCCTAACGCTAACCCTAACCCTAACCCTAAACCTGACGCTAACCCTAACCCTAACCCTAAACCTAACCCTAACCCTAACGCTAACCCTAACCCTAACCCTAACGCTAACGCTAACCCTAACCCTAGCCCTAACCCTAACCGTAACGCTAACGGTGACCCTAACCCTAACCCTAACCCTAACCCTAACGCTAAACCTAACCCTAAACTTAACCCTAACCCTAACCCTAACGCTAACCCTAAACCTAACCCTAACACTAACCCTAACGCTAACCCTAACGCTAACCCTAACCCTAACCCTAACTCTAACGCTAACCCTATCCCTAACCCTAACGCTAACCCTAACCCTAAGCCTAACCTTAACCCTAACCTTACCCCTAATCCTAAACCTAACCCTAACGCTAACTCTAACCCTACCCCTAACGCTAACCCTAACCCTAACCCTAATCCTAACCCCAAGGCTAACCCTAATCCTAACCCTAACCCTAACCTAACCCTAACGCTAACGCTAACCCTAACCCTAACCCTAAACCTAACGCTAACCCTAACCCTAACCCTAAACCTAACCCTAACCCTAACGCTAACCCTAACCATAACCCTAACGCTAAACCTAACCCTAACGCTAACCCTAACCCTAACCCTAAACATAACGCTAACCCTAACCCTAATCCTATCCCTAACCCTAACCCTAACGCTAACCCTAACCCTAACCCTAACACTAAGCCTAACGCTAACCCTAACTCTAACCCTAACCCTAACCCTAATCCTAACCCTAACCCTAACGCTAACGCTAACCCTAACCCTAACCCTAACGCCAACCCTAACCCTAACCCTAACCCTAACGCTAACTCTAACCCTAACCCTAACGCTAACCCTAACCCTAACACTAACCCTAACCCTAACGCTAACCCTAACCCTAACCCTAACCCTAACCCTAACCCTGACCCTGACCCTGACCCTAACCCTAAACCTAACCCTAACCATAACGCTAACCCTAACCCTAACCCTAACCCTAACGCTAACGCTAACCCTAACCCTAACGCTAACCCTAACCCTAACCCTAACGCTAACCCTAACCCTAGCCCTAACCCTAACCCTAACGCTAACGGTGACGCTAACCCTAACCCTAACCCTAACCCTAACGCTAAACCTAACCCTAAACCTAACCCTAACCCTAACCCTAACGCTAACCCTAAACCTAACCCTAACCCTAACCCTAAACCTAACGCTAACCCCAACGCTAACCCTAACCCTAACCCTAACTCTAACGCTAACCCTATCCCTAACCCTAACGCTAACCCTAACCCTAACCGTAAGCCTAACCCTAACCCTAACCTTACCCCTAATCCTAACCCTAACCCTAACGCTAACTCTAACCCTACCCCTAACGCTAACCCTAACCCTAACCCTAACCCTAACCCTAACGCTAACCGTAACCCTAACCCTAACCCTAACCCTAACCCTAACCCTAACCATAACCTTAACCCTAACGCTAACCCTAACCTAACCCTAACCCTAACCCTAACCCTAACCCTAACCCTAACCCTAACGCTAACCCTAACCCTAACCCTAACGCTAACGCTAACCCTAACCCTAAGGCTAACGCTAAACCTATACCTAACCCTAACTCTAACCCTAACGCTAACCCTAACCCTAACCCTAACCCTAACGCTAACCCTAACCCTAACCCTAACCCTAACCCTAACCCTAACCCTAACGCTAACCCTAACCCTAACCCTAACCCTAACCCTAACGCTAACCCTAACCTTAACCCTAATCCTAACCCTAACGCTAACCCTAATCCTAACCCTAACCCTAACCCTAACGCTAACCGTAACCCTAACCCTAACCCTAACCCTAACCCTAACGCTAACGCTAACCCTAACCCTAACCCTAACCCTAACCCTAACGCTAACCCTAACCATAACCCTAACGCGAAACCTAACCCTAACGCTAACCCTAACCCTAACCATAAACATAACGCTAACCCTAACCCTAACCCTATCCCTAACCCTAAACCTAACGCTAACCCTAACCCTAACACTAAGCCTAACGCTAACCCTAACTCTAACCCTAACCCTAACCCTAATCCTAACCCTAACCCTAACGCTAACGCTAACCCTAACCCTAACCCTAACGCCAACCCTAACCCTAACCCTAACCCTAACCCTAACGCTAACTCTAACACTAACCCTAACGCTAACCCTAACCCTAACACTAACCCTAACCCTAACGCTAACCCTAACCCTAACCCTAACCCTAACCCTAACCCTAACCCTAACCCTAACGCTAACGCTAACCCTAACCCTAACCCTAACGCTAACGCTAAATCTAACCCTAACGCTAACGCTAAACCAAAAACATAACCCTAACTCTAACCCTAACGCTAACCCTAACCCTAACCCTAACCATAACGCTAACCCTAACCCTAACCCTAACCCTAACCCTAACCCTAACGCTAACCCTAACCCTAACCCTAACCCTAACCCTAACGCTAACCCTAACCCTATCCCTAACCCTAACCCTAACGCTAACCCTAACCCTAACCCTAACCCTAACGCTAACGGTGACCCTAACCCTAACCCTAACCCTAACCCTAACGCTAAACCTAACCCTAAATCTAACCCTAACCCTAACCCTAACGCTAACCCTAAACCTAACCCTAACCCTAACCCTAACCCTAACGCTAACCCTAACTCTAACCCTAACCCTAACCCTAACTCTAACGCTAACCCTATCCCTAACCCTAACGCTAACCCTAACCCTAACCCTAAGCCTAACCCTAACCCTAACCTTACCCCTAATCCTAACCCTAACCCTAACGCTAACTCTAACCCTACCCCTAACGCTAACCCTAACCCTAACCCTATCCCTAACCCTAACGCTAACCGTAACCCTAACCCTAACCCTAACCCTAACCCTAACCATAACCTTAACCCTAACGCTAACCATAACCCTAACCCTAACCCTAACCCTAACGCTAACGCTAACCCTAACCCTAACCCTAACGCTAAAGCTAACCCTAACCCTAACGCTAACGCTAAACCTAAACCTAACCCTAACTCTAACCCTAACGCTAACCCTAACCCTAACCCTAACCCTAACGCTAACCCTAACCCTAACCCTAACCCTAACCCTAACCCTAACGCTAACCCTAACCCTAACCCTAACCCTAACGCTAACCCTAACCCTAACCCTAATCCTAACCCTAACGCTAACCCTAATCCTAACCCTAACCCTAACCCTAACCCTAACGCTAACCGTAACCCTAACCCTAACCCTAACCCTAACCCTAACGCTAACGCTAACCCTAACCCTAACCCTAAACCTAACGCTAACCCTAACCCTAACCCTAACCCTAACCCTAACGCTAACCCTAACCATAACCCTAACGCGAAACCTAACCCTAACGTTAACCCTAACCCTAACCCTAAACATAACGCTAACCCTAACCCTAACCCTAACCCTAACCCTATCCCTAACCCTAACGCTAACCCTAACCCTAACCCTAACACTAAGCCTAACGCTAACCCTAACTCTAACCCT
>NW_027457617.1:2785000-2805000 GCF_050624435.1 Tenrec ecaudatus
CTAACCCTAACCCTAAACCTAACGCTAACCCTAACCCTAACCCTAACCCTAACCCTAACCCTAACCCTAACGCTAACCCTAACCCTAACGCTAACGCTAACGCTAACCCTAACCCTAACCCTAAAGCTAACCCTAACCCTAACGCTAAAGCTAACCCTAACCCTAAGCCAAACGCTAACGCTAACCCTAACCCTAACCCTAACGCTAACCCTAACCCTAACCCTAAGCCTAACCCTAACCCTAACCTTACCCCTAATCCTAACCCTAACACTAACGCTAACTCTAACCCTAACCCTATCGCTAACCCTAACCCTAACCCTAACCCTAACACTAACGCTAACCATAACCCTAACCCTAACCATAACCATAACCTTAACCCTAACGCTAACCCTAACCCTAACCCTAACCCTAACGCTAACGCTAACCCTAACCCTATCCCTAACCCTAACCCTAACCCTAACGCTAACCCTAACCCTAACCCTTACCCTAACCCTAACGCTAACCCTAACCCTAACCCTAACCCTAACGCTAACCCTAACCCTAACCCTAAACCTGACGCTAACCCTAACCCTAACCCTAACCCTAACCCTAACCCTAACGCTAACCCTAACCCTAACCCTAACGCTAACGCTAACCCTAACCCTAGCCCTAACCCTAACCCTAACGCTAACGGTGACCCTAACCCTAACCCTAACCCTAACCCTAACCCTAACGTTAAACCTAATCCTAAACCTAACCCTAACCCTGACCCTAACGCTAACCCTAAACCTAACCCTAACCCTAACCCTAACCCTAACGCTAACCCTAACGCTAACCCTAACCCTAACCCTAACTCTAACGCTAACCCTATCCCTAACCCTAACGCTAACCCTAACCCTAACGCTAAGCCTAACGCTAACGCTAACCCTAACCCTAACGCTAACCCTAATCCTAACCCTAACCCTAACGCTAACTCTAACCCTACCCCTAACGCTAACCCTAACCCTAACCCTAACCCTAACCCTAACGCTAATTGTAACCCTAACCCTAACCCTAACCCTAACCATAACCTTAACCCTAACGCTAACCCTAACCCTAACCCTAACCCTAACCCTAACGCTAACGCTAACCCTAACCCTAACCCTAACGCTAACGCTAACCCTAACCCTAACGCTAACGCTAAACCTAAACCTAACCCTAACTCTAACCCTAACGCTAACCCTAACCCTAACCCTAACCCTAAAACTAAGCCTAACGCTAACCCTAACTCTAACCCTAACCCTAACCCTAATCCTAACCCTAACCCTAACGCTAACGCTAACCCTAACCCTAACCCTAACGCCAACCCTAACCCTAACCCTAACCCTAACGCTAACTCTAACCCTAACCCTAACGCTAACCCTAACCCTAACACTAACCCTAACCCTAACGCTAACCCTAACCCTAACCCTAACCCTAACCTTAACCCTGACCCTGACCCTGACCCTAACCCTAAACCTAACCCTAACCATAACGCTAACCCTAACCCTAACCCTAACCCTAACGCTAACGCTAACCCTAACCCTAACCATAACCCTAACCCTAACGCTAACCCTAACCCTAACCCTAACCCTAACACTAGGCCTAATGCTAACCCTAACTCTAACTCTAACTCTAAACCTAACCCTAACCCTAACCCTAACGCTAACCCTAACCCTAACCCTAACCCTAACGCTAACCCTAACCCTAACCCTAAACCTAACGCTAACCCTAACCCTAACCCTAACCCTAACGCTAACCCTAACCCTAACCCTAACGCTAACGCTAACCCTAACCCTAACCCTAACCCTAAAGCTAACCCTAACCCTAACGCTAAAGCTAACCCTAACACTAACCCTAACACTAACCCTAACGCTAACCCTAACCCTAAGCCTAACGCTAACGCTAACCCTAACCCTAACCCTAACCCTAACCCTAACGCTAACCCTAACCCTAACCCTAAGCCTAACCCTAACCCAAACCTTACCCCTAATCCTAACCGTAACACTAACGCTAACTCTAACCCTAACCCTATCGCTAACCCTAACCCTAACCCTAAACCTAACCCTAACGCTAACCATAACCCTAACCCTAACCCTAACCCTAACCCTAACCATAACCATAACCTTAACCCTAACGCTAACCCTAACCCTAACCCTAACCCTAACGCTAACGCTAACCCTAACCCTATCCCTAACCCTAACCCTAACCCTAACGCTAACCCTAACCCTAACCCTTACCCTAACCCTAACGCTAACCCTAACCCTAACCCTAACCCTAACGCTAACCCTAACCCTAACCCTAAACCTGACGCTAACCCTAACCCTAACCCTAACCCTAACGCTAACCCTAACCCTAACCCTAACGCTAACGCTAACCCTAACCCTAGCCCTAACCCTAACCCTAACGCTAACGGTGACCCTAACCCTAACCCTAACCCTAACCCTAACCCTAACGCTAAACCTAACCCTAAACCTAACCCTAACCCTAACCCTAACGCTAACCCTAAACCTAACCCTAACCCTAACCCTAACCCTAACGCTAACCCTAACGCTAACCCTAACCCTAACCCTAACTCTAACGCTAACCCTATCCCTAACCCTAACGCTAACCCTAACCCTAACGCTAAGCCTAACGCTAACGCTAACCCTAACCCTAACGCTAACCCCAATCCTAACCCTAACCCTAACGCTAACTCTAACCCTACCCCTAACGCTAACCCTAACCCTTACCCTAACCCTAACCCTAACGCTAATTGTAACCCTAACCCTAACCCTAACCCTAACCTTAACCCTAACGCTAACCCTAACCCTAACCTTAACCCTAACCCTAACGCTAACGCTAACCCTAACCCTAACCCTAACGCTAACGCTAACCCTAACCCTAACGGTAACGCTAAACCTAAACCTAACCCTAACTCTAACCCTAACGCTAACCCTAACCCGAACCCTAAACATAACGCTATCCCTAACCCTAACCCTATCCCTAACCCTAAACCTAACGCTAACCCTAACCCTAACCCTAACACTAAGCCTAACGCTAACCCTAACTCTAACCCTAACCCTAACCCTAATCCTAACCCTAACCCTAACGCTAACGCTAACCCTAACCCTAACCCTAACGCCAACCGTAACCCTAACCCTAACCCTAACCCTAACGCTAACTCTAACACTAACCCTAACGCTAACCCTAACCCTAACACTAACCCTAACCCTAACGCTAACCCTAACCCTAACCCTAACCCTAACCCTAACCCTAACGCTAACGCTAACCCTAACCCTAACCCTAACGCTAACGCTAAATCTAACCCTAACGCTAACGCTAAACCAAAAACATAACCCTAACTCTAACCCTAACGCTAACCCTAACCCTAACCCTAACCATAACGCTAACACTAACCCTAACCCTAACCCTAACCCTAACCCTAACGCTAACCCTAACCCTAACCCTAACCCTAACCCTAACGCTAACCCTAACCCTAACCCTAATCCTAACCCTAACGCTAACCCTAATCCTAAACCTAACCCTAACCCTAACGATAACCGTAACCGTAACCCTAACCCTAACCCTAATCCTAACCCTAACGCTAACGCTAACCCTAACCCTAACCTTAAACCTAACGCTAACCCTAACCCTAACCCTAACCCTAACCCTAACGCTAACCCTAAACCTAACCCTAACCATAACGCTAACCCTAACCCTAACCCTAACCCTAACCCTATCCCTAACCCTAACCCTAACGCTAACCCTAACCCTAACCCTAACACTAAGCCTAACGCTAACCCTAACTCTAACCCTAACCCTAACCCTTATCCTAACACTAACCCTAACGCTAACGCTAACCCTAACCCTAACCCTAACGCCAAGCTTAACCCTAACCCTAACCCTAACCCGAACGCTAACTCTAACCCTAACCCTAACGCTAACCCTAACCCTAACACTAACCCTATCCCTAACGCTAACCCTAACCCTAACCCTAAACCTAACCCTAACCCTGACCCTGACGCTGACCCTAACCCTAAACCTAACCCTAACCATAACGCTAACCCTAACCCTAACCGTAACCCTAACGCTAACGCTAACCCTAAACCTAACTCTAACCCTAAACCTAACCCTAACCCTAACCCTAACCCTAACGGTAACCCTAACCCTAACCCTAACACTAACCCTAAACCTAACCTAACCCTAACGCTAACGCTAACCCTAACCCTAACACTAACCCTAACCCTAACGCTAACCCTAACCCTAACACTAACCCTAACCCTAACCCTAACCCTATCCCTAACCCTAACCCTAACCCTAACGCTAACCCTAACCCTAACCCTAACCCTAACGCTAACCCTAACCCTAACCCTAACGCTAACCCTAACCCTAACCCTAAACCTGAGGCTAACCCTAACCCTAACCCTAACCCTAACCCTAACCCTAACGCTAATCCTAACCCTAACCTAACGCTAACGCTAACCCTAACCCTAGCCCTAACCCTAACCCTAACGCTAATGGTGACCCTAACCCTAACCCTAACCCTAACCCTAACGCTAAACCTAACCCTAAACCTAACCCTAACCCTAACCCTAACGCTAACCCTAAACCTAACCCTAACCCTAACCCTAACCCTAACGCTAACCCTAACGCTAACCCTAACCCTAACCCTAAATCTAACGCTAACCCTATCCCTAACCCTAATGCTAACCCTAACCCTAACCCTAACGCTAACCCTAACCCTAACCCTAAGCCTAACCCTAACCCTAACCTTACCCCTAATCCTAACCCTAACCCTAACGCTAACTCTAACCCTACCCCTAACGCTAACCCTAACCCTAACCCTAACCCTAACCCTAACCCTAACGCTAACCGTAACCCTAACCCTAACCCTAACCCTAACCCTAACCATAACCTTAACCCTAACGCTAACCATAACCCTAACCCTAACCCTAACCCTAACGCTAACGCTAACCCTAACCCTAACCCTAACGCTAACGCTAACCCTAACCCTAACGCTAACGCTAAACCTAAACCTAACCCTAACTCTAACCCTAACGCTAACCCTAACCCTAACCCTAACTCTAACGCTAACCCTAACCCTAACCCTAACCCTAACCCTAACGCTAACCCTAACCCTAACCCTAACCCTAACCCTAACGCTAACCCTAACCCTAACCCTAATCCTAACCCTAACGCTAACCCTAATCCTAACCCTAACCCTAACCCTAACCCTAACGCTAACCGTAACCCTAACCCTAACCCTAACCCTAACCCTAACCCTAACGCTAACGCTAACCCTAACCCTAACCCTAAACCTAACGCTAACCCTAACCCTAACCCTAACCCTAACCCTAACGCTAACCCTAACCATAACCCTAACGCGAAACCTAACCCTAACGCTAACCCTAACCCTAACCCTAAACATAACGCTAACCCTAACCCTAACCCTAACCCTATCCCTAACCCTAACCCTAACGCTAACCCTAACCCTAACCCTAACACTAAGCCTAACGCTAACCCTAACTCTAACCCTAACCCTAACCCTAATCCTAACCCTAACCCTAACGCTAACGCTAACCCTAACCCTAACCCTAACGCCAACCCTAACCCTAACCCTAACCCTAACCCTAACGCTAACTCTAACCCTAACCCTAACGCTAACCCTAACGCTAACCCTAACCCTAACACTAACCCTAACCCTAACGCTAACCCTAACCCTAACCCTAACCCTAACGCTAACGCTAACCCTAACCCTAACGCTAACGCTAAATCTAACCCTAACGCTAACGCTAAACCAAAAACATAACCCTAACTCTAACCCTAACGCTAACCCTAACCCTAACCCTAACCATAACGCTAACCCTAACCCTAACCCTAACCCTAACCCTAACCCTAACGCTAACCCTAACTCTAACCCTAACCCTAACCCTAACGCTAACCCTAACCCTAACCCTAATCCTAACCCTAACGCTAACCCTAACCCTAGCCCTAACCCTAACCCTAACGCTAATGGTGACCCTAACCCTAACCCTAACCCTAACCCTAACGCTAAACCTAACCCTAAACCTAACCCTAACCCTAACCCTAACGCTAACCCTAAACCTAACCCTAACCCTAACCCTAACCCTAACGCTAACCCTAACGCTAACCCTAACCCTAACCCTAAATCTAACGCTAACCCTATCCCTAACCCTAATGCTAACCCTAACCCTAACCCTAACGCTAACCCTAACCCTAACCCTAAGCCTAACCCTAACCCTAACCTTACCCCTAATCCTAACCCTAACCCTAACGCTAACTCTAACCCTACCCCTAACGCTAACCCTAACCCTAACCCTAACCCTAACCCTAACCCTAACGCTAACCGTAACCCTAACCCTAACCCTAACCCTAACCCTAACCATAACCTTAACCCTAACGCTAACCATAACCCTAACCCTAACCCTAACCCTAACGCTAACGCTAACCCTAACCCTAACCCTAACGCTAACGCTAACCCTAACCCTAACGCTAACGCTAAACCTAAACCTAACCCTAACTCTAACCCTAACGCTAACCCTAACCCTAACCCTAACTCTAACGCTAACCCTAACCCTAACCCTAACCCTAACCCTAACGCTAACCCTAACCCTAACCCTAACCCTAACCCTAACGCTAACCCTAACCCTAACCCTAATCCTAACCCTAACGCTAACCCTAATCCTAACCCTAACCCTAACCCTAACCCTAACGCTAACCGTAACCCTAACCCTAACCCTAACCCTAACCCTAACCCTAACGCTAACGCTAACCCTAACCCTAACCCTAAACCTAACGCTAACCCTAACCCTAACCCTAACCCTAACCCTAACGCTAACCCTAACCATAACCCTAACGCGAAACCTAACCCTAACGCTAACCCTAACCCTAACCCTAAACATAACGCTAACCCTAACCCTAACCCTAACCCTATCCCTAACCCTAACCCTAACGCTAACCCTAACCCTAACCCTAACACTAAGCCTAACGCTAACCCTAACTCTAACCCTAACCCTAACCCTAATCCTAACCCTAACCCTAACGCTAACGCTAACCCTAACCCTAACCCTAACGCCAACCCTAACCCTAACCCTAACCCTAACCCTAACGCTAACTCTAACCCTAACCCTAACGCTAACCCTAACGCTAACCCTAACCCTAACACTAACCCTAACCCTAACGCTAACCCTAACCCTAACCCTAACCCTAACGCTAACGCTAACCCTAACCCTAACGCTAACGCTAAATCTAACCCTAACGCTAACGCTAAACCAAAAACATAACCCTAACTCTAACCCTAACGCTAACCCTAACCCTAACCCTAACCATAACGCTAACCCTAACCCTAACCCTAACCCTAACCCTAACCCTAACGCTAACCCTAACTCTAACCCTAACCCTAACCCTAACGCTAACCCTAACCCTAACCCTAATCCTAACCCTAACGCTAACCCTAATCCTAACCCTAACCCTAACCCTAACGCTAACGCTAACCGTAACCCTAACCCTAACCCTAAAACTAACGCTAACCCTAACCCTAACCCTAACCATAACGCTAACCCTAACCCTAACGCTAACCCTAACCCTAACCCTAACCATAACGCTAACCCTAACCCTAACCCTAACCCTATCCCTAACCCTAACCCTAACGCTAACCCTAACCCTAACCCTAACACTAAGCCTAACGCTAACCCTAACTCTAACCCTAACCCTAACATTAATCCTAACACTAACCCTAACGCTAACGCTAACCCTAACCCTAACCCTAACGCCAACTCTAACCCTAACCCTAACCCTAACCCTAACCCGAACGCTAACTCTAACCCTAACCCTAATGCTAACCCTAACCCTAACACTAAACCTATCCCTAACGCTAACCCTAACCCTAACCCTAACCCTGACCTTGACCCTGACCCTAACCCTAAACCTAACCCTAATCATAACGCTAACCCTAACCCTAACCCTAACCCTAACGCTAACGCTAACCCTAACCCTAACCCTAACCCTAAACCTAACCCTAACTCTAACCCTAACCCTAACGGTATCCCTAACCCTAACCCTAACACTAACCCTAAACCTAACCTAACCCTAACGCTAACGCTAACCCTAACCCTAACCCTAACCCTAACCCTAACGCTAACCCTAACCCTAACACTAACCCTAACCCTAACCCTAACACTATCCCTAACCCTAACCCTAACCCTAACGCTAACCCTAACCCTAACCCTAACCCTAACGCTAACCCTAACCCTAACCCTAACGCTAACCCTCACCCTAACCCTAAACCTGACGCTAACCCTAACCCTAACCCTAACGCTAATCCTAACCCTAACCCTAACGCTAACGCTAACCCTAACCCTAGCCCTAACCCTAACCCTAACGCTAACGGTGACCCTAACCCTAACCCTAACCCTAACCCTAACCCTAACCCTAACCCTAACGCTAAACCTAACCCTAAACCTAACCCTAACCCTAACCCTAACGCTAACCCTAAACCTAACCCTAACCCTAACCCTAACCCTAACGCTAACCCTAACGCTAACCCTAACCCTAACCCTAACTCTAACGCTAACCCTATCCCTAACCCTAACGCTAACCCTAACCCTAACCCTAAGCCTAACCCTAACCCGAACCTTACCCCTAATCCTAACCCTAACCCTAACGCTAACTCTAACCCTACCCCTAACGCTAACCCTAACCCTAACCCTAACCCTAACCCTAACGCTAACCGTAACCCTAACCCTAACCCTAACCCTAACCCTAACCATAACCTTAACCCTAACGCTAACCCTAACCCTAACCCTAACCCTAATGCTAACGCTAACCCTAACCCTAACCCTAACGCTAACGCTAACCCTAACCCTAACGCTAACGCTAAACCTAACCCTAACCCTAACCTTAACCCTGACCCTGACCCTGACCCTAACCCTAAACCTAACCCTAACCATAACGCTAACCCTAACCCTAACCCTAACCCTAACGCTAACGCTAACCCTAACCCTAACGCTAACCCTAACCCTAACACTAACCCTAACCCTAACGCTAACCCTAACCCTAACCCTAACCCTAACCTTAACCCTGACCCTGACCCTGACCCTAACCCTAAACCTAACCCTAACCATAACGCTAACCCTAACCCTAACCCTAACCCTAACGCTAACGCTAACCCTAACCCTAACCATAACCCTAACCCTAACGCTAACCCTAACCCTAACCCTAACCCTAACACTAGGCCTAATGCTAACCCTAACTCTAACTCTAAACCTAACCCTAACCCTAACCCTAACGCTAACCCTAACCCTAACCCTAACCCTAACGCTAACCCTAACCCTAACCCTAAACCTAACGCTAACCCTAACCCTAACCCTAACCCTAACGCTAACCCTAACCCTAACCCTAACGCTAACGCTAACCCTAACCCTAACCCTAACCCTAAAGCTAACCCTAACCCTAACGCTAAAGCTAACCCTAACACTAACCCTAACACTAACCCTAACGCTAACCCTAACCCTAAGCCTAACGCTAACGCTAACCCTAACCCTAACCCTAACCCTAACCCTAACGCTAACCCTAACCCTAACCCTAAGCCTAACCCTAACCCAAACCTTACCCCTAATCCTAACCGTAACACTAACGCTAACTCTAACCCTAACCCTATCGCTAACCCTAACCCTAACCCTAAACCTAACCCTAACGCTAACCATAACCCTAACCCTAACCCTAACCCTAACCCTAACCATAACCATAACCTTAACCCTAACGCTAACCCTAACCCTAACCCTAACCCTAACGCTAACGCTAACCCTAACCCTATCCCTAACCCTAACCCTAACCCTAACGCTAACCCTAACCCTAACCCTTACCCTAACCCTAACGCTAACCCTAACCCTAACCCTAACCCTAACGCTAACCCTAACCCTAACCCTAAACCTGACGCTAACCCTAACCCTAACCCTAACCCTAACGCTAACCCTAACCCTAACCCTAACGCTAACGCTAACCCTAACCCTAGCCCTAACCCTAACCCTAACGCTAACGGTGACCCTAACCCTAACCCTAACCCTAACCCTAACCCTAACGCTAAACCTAACCCTAAACCTAACCCTAACCCTAACCCTAACGCTAACCCTAAACCTAACCCTAACCCTAACCCTAACCCTAACGCTAACCCTAACGCTAACCCTAACCCTAACCCTAACTCTAACGCTAACCCTATCCCTAACCCTAACGCTAACCCTAACCCTAACGCTAAGCCTAACGCTAACGCTAACCCTAACCCTAACGCTAACCCCAATCCTAACCCTAACCCTAACGCTAACTCTAACCCTACCCCTAACGCTAACCCTAACCCTTACCCTAACCCTAACCCTAACGCTAATTGTAACCCTAACCCTAACCCTAACCATAACCTTAACCCTAACGCTAACCCTAACCCTAACCTTAACCCTAACCCTAACGCTAACGCTAACCCTAACCCTAACCCTAACGCTAACGCTAACCCTAACCCTAACGGTAACGCTAAACCTAAACCTAACCCTAACTCTAACCCTAACGCTAACCCTAACCCGAACCCTAAACATAACGCTATCCCTAACCCTAACCCTATCCCTAACCCTAAACCTAACGCTAACCCTAACCCTAACCCTAACACTAAGCCTAACGCTAACCCTAACTCTAACCCTAACCCTAACCCTAATCCTAACCCTAACCCTAACGCTAACGCTAACCCTAACCCTAACCCTAACGCCAACCGTAACCCTAACCCTAACCCTAACCCTAACGCTAACTCTAACACTAACCCTAACGCTAACCCTAACCCTAACACTAACCCTAACCCTAACGCTAACCCTAACCCTAACCCTAACCCTAACCCTAACCCTAACGCTAACGCTAACCCTAACCCTAACCCTAACGCTAACGCTAAATCTAACCCTAACGCTAACGCTAAACCAAAAACATAACCCTAACTCTAACCCTAACGCTAACCCTAACCCTAACCCTAACCATAACGCTAACACTAACCCTAACCCTAACCCTAACCCTAACCCTAACGCTAACCCTAACCCTAACCCTAACCCTAACCCTAACGCTAACCCTAACCCTAACCCTAATCCTAACCCTAACGCTAACCCTAATCCTAAACCTAACCCTAACCCTAACGATAACCGTAACCGTAACCCTAACCCTAACCCTAATCCTAACCCTAACGCTAACGCTAACCCTAACCCTAACCTTAAACCTAACGCTAACCCTAACCCTAACCCTAACCCTAACCCTAACGCTAACCCTAAACCTAACCCTAACCATAACGCTAACCCTAACCCTAACCCTAACCCTAACCCTATCCCTAACCCTAACCCTAACGCTAACCCTAACCCTAACCCTAACACTAAGCCTAACGCTAACCCTAACTCTAACCCTAACCCTAACCCTTATCCTAACACTAACCCTAACGCTAACGCTAACCCTAACCCTAACCCTAACGCCAAGCTTAACCCTAACCCTAACCCTAACCCGAACGCTAAGTCTAACCCTAACCCTAACGCTAACCCTAACCCTAACACTAACCCTATCCCTAACGCTAACCCTAACCCTAACCCTAAACCTAACCCTAACCCTGACCCTGACGCTGACCCTAACCCTAAACCTAACCCTAACCATAACGCTAACCCTAACCCTAACCGTAACCCTAACGCTAACGCTAACTCTAAACCTAACCCTAACCCTAAACCTAACCCTAACCCTAACCCTAACCCTAACGGTAACCCTAACCCTAACCCTAACACTAACCCTAAACCTAACCTAACCCTAACGCTAACGCTAACCCTAACCCTAACACTAACCCTAACCCTAACGCTAACCCTAACCCTAACACTAACCCTAACCCTAACCCTAACCCTATCCCTAACCCTAACCCTAACCCTAACGCTAACCCTAACCCTAACCCTAACCCTAACGCTAACCCTAACCCTAACCCTAACGCTAACCCTAACCCTAACCCTAAACCTGAGGCTAACCCTAACCCTAACCCTAACCCTAACCCTAACCCTAACGCTAATCCTAACCCTAACCTAACGCTAACGCTAACCCTAACCCTAGCCCTAACCCTAACCCTAACGCTAATGGTGACCCTAACCCTAACCCTAACCCTAACCCTAACGCTAAACCTAACCCTAAACCTAACCCTAACCCTAACCCTAACGCTAACCCTAAACCTAACCCTAACCCTAACCCTAACCCTAACGCTAACCCTAACGCTAACCCTAACCCTAACCCTAAATCTAACGCTAACCCTATCCCTAACCCTAATGCTAACCCTAACCCTAACCCTAACGCTAACCCTAACCCTAACCCTAAGCCTAACCCTAACCCTAACCTTACCCCTAATCCTAACCCTAACCCTAACGCTAACTCTAACCCTACCCCTAACGCTAACCCTAACCCTAACCCTAACCCTAACCCTAACCCTAACGCTAACCGTAACCCTAACCCTAACCCTAACCCTAACCCTAACCATAACCTTAACCCTAACGCTAACCATAACCCTAACCCTAACCCTAACCCTAACGCTAACGCTAACCCTAACCCTAACCCTAACGCTAACGCTAACCCTAACCCTAACGCTAACGCTAAACCTAAACCTAACCCTAACTCTAACCCTAACGCTAACCCTAACCCTAACCCTAACTCTAACGCTAACCCTAACCCTAACCCTAACCCTAACCCTAACGCTAACCCTAACCCTAACCCTAACCCTAACCCTAACGCTAACCCTAACCCTAACCCTAATCCTAACCCTAACGCTAACCCTAATCCTAACCCTAACCCTAACCCTAACCCTAACGCTAACCGTAACCCTAACCCTAACCCTAACCCTAACCCTAACCCTAACGCTAACGCTAACCCTAACCCTAACCCTAAACCTAACGCTAACCCTAACCCTAACCCTAACCCTAACCCTAACGCTAACCCTAACCATAACCCTAACGCGAAACCTAACCCTAACGCTAACCCTAACCCTAACCCTAAACATAACGCTAACCCTAACCCTAACCCTAACCCTATCCCTAACCCTAACCCTAACGCTAACCCTAACCCTAACCCTAACACTAAGCCTAACGCTAACCCTAACTCTAACCCTAACCCTAACCCTAATCCTAACCCTAACCCTAACGCTAACGCTAACCCTAACCCTAACCCTAACGCCAACCCTAACCCTAACCCTAACCCTAACCCTAACGCTAACTCTAACCCTAACCCTAACGCTAACCCTAACGCTAACCCTAACCCTAACACTAACCCTAACCCTAACGCTAACCCTAACCCTAACCCTAACCCTAACGCTAACGCTAACCCTAACCCTAACGCTAACGCTAAATCTAACCCTAACGCTAACGCTAAACCAAAAACATAACCCTAACTCTAACCCTAACGCTAACCCTAACCCTAACCCTAACCATAACGCTAACCCTAACCCTAACCCTAACCCTAACCCTAACCCTAACGCTAACCCTAACTCTAACCCTAACCCTAACCCTAACGCTAACCCTAACCCTAACCCTAATCCTAACCCTAACGCTAACCCTAATCCTAACCCTAACCCTAACCCTAACGCTAACGCTAACCGTAACCCTAACCCTAACCCTAAAACTAACGCTAACCCTAACCCTAACCCTAACCATAACGCTAACCCTAACCCTAACGCTAACCCTAACCCTAACCCTAACCATAACGCTAACCCTAACCCTAACCCTAACCCTATCCCTAACCCTAACCCTAAAGCTAACCCTAACCCTAACACTAACACTAAGCCTAACGCTAACCCTAACTCTAACCCTAACCCTAACATTAATCCTAACACTAACCCTAACGCTAACGCTAACCCTAACCCTAACCCTAACGCCAACTCTAACCCTAACCCTAACCCTAACCCTAACCCGAACGCTAACTCTAACCCTAACCCTAATGCTAACCCTAACCCTAACACTAAACCTATCCCTAACGCTAACCCTAACCCTAACCCTAACCCTGACCTTGACCCTGACCCTAACCCTAAACCTAACCCTAATCATAACGCTAACCCTAACCCTAACCCTAACCCTAACGCTAACGCTAACCCTAACCCTAACCCTAACCCTAAACCTAACCCTAACTCTAACCCTAACCCTAACGGTATCCCTAACCCTAACCCTAACACTAACCCTAAACCTAACCTAACCCTAACGCTAACGCTAACCCTAACCCTAACCCTAACCCTAACCCTAACGCTAACCCTAACCCTAACACTAACCCTAACCCTAACCCTAACACTATCCCTAACCCTAACCCTAACCCTAACGCTAACCCTAACCCTAACCCTAACCCTAACGCTAACCCTAACCCTAACCCTAACGCTAACCCTCACCCTAACCCTAAACCTGACGCTAACCCTAACCCTAACCCTAACGCTAATCCTAACCCTAACCCTAACGCTAACGCTAACCCTAACCCTAGCCCTAACCCTAACCCTAACGCTAACGGTGACCCTAACCCTAACCCTAACCCTAACCCTAACCCTAACCCTAACCCTAACGCTAAACCTAACCCTAAACCTAACCCTAACCCTAACCCTAACGCTAACCCTAAACCTAACCCTAACCCTAACCCTAACCCTAACGCTAACCCTAACGCTAACCCTAACCCTAACCCTAACTCTAACGCTAACCCTATCCCTAACCCTAACGCTAACCCTAACCCTAACCCTAAGCCTAACCCTAACCCGAACCTTACCCCTAATCCTAACCCTAACCCTAACGCTAACTCTAACCCTACCCCTAACGCTAACCCTAACCCTAACCCTAACCCTAACCCTAACGCTAACCGTAACCCTAACCCTAACCCTAACCCTAACCCTAACCATAACCTTAACCCTAACGCTAACCCTAACCCTAACCCTAACCCTAATGCTAACGCTAACCCTAACCCTAACCCTAACGCTAACGCTAACCCTAACCCTAACGCTAACGCTAAACCTAAACCTAACCCTAACTCTAACCCTAACGCTAACCCTAACCCTAACCCTAACACTAACGCTAACCCTAACCCTAACCCTAACCCTAACCCTAACCCTAACGCTAACCCTAACCCTAACCCTAACCCTAACCCTAACCCTAACGCTAACCCTAACCCTAACCATAATCCTAACCCTAACGCTAACCCTAATCCTAACCCTAACCCTAACCCTAACCCTAACGCTAACCGTAACCCTAACCCTAACCCTAACCCTAACCCTAACCCTAACGCTAACCCTAACCATAACCCTAACGCTAAACCTAACCCTAACGTTAACCCTAACCCTAACCCTAAACATAACCCTGACCCTGACCCTGACCCTAACCCTAAACCTAACCCTAACCATAACGCTAACCCTAACCCTAACGCTAACCCTAACGCTAACGCTAACCCTAACCCTAACCCTAACCCTAAACCTAACCCTAACCCTAACCCTAACCCTAAACCTTACGCTAACCCTAACCCTAACCCTAACACTAACCCTAACCCTAACCCTAACCCTAACGCTAACGCTAACCCTAACCCTAACCCTAACGCTAACCCTAACCCTAACCCTAACCCTAACCCTAACCCTATACCTAACCCTAACCCTAACGCTAAAGCTAACCCTAACCCTAACCCGAACCCTAACCCTATCCCTAACCATAACTCTAACCCTAACGCTAACCCTAACACTAACCCTAAACCCTAACACTAAGCCTAACGCTAACCCTAACTCTAACCCTAAACCTAACCCTAACCCTAACCCTAACGCTAACCCTAACCCTAACCCTAACCCTAACACTAACCCTAACCCTAACCCTAAACCTAACGCTAACCCTAACCCTAACCCTAACCCTAACCCTAACCCTAACCCTAACCCTAACGCTAACCCTAACCCTAACGCTAACGCTAACGCTAACCCTAACCCTAACCCTAAAGCTAACCCTAACCCTAACGCTAAAGCTAACCCTAACCCTAAGCCTAACGCTAACGCTAACCCTAACCCTAACCCTAACGCTAACCCTAACCCTAACCCTAAGCTTAACCCTAACCCTAACCTTACCCCTAATCCTAACCCTAACACTAACGCTAACTCTAACCCTAACCCTATCGCTAACCCTAACCCTAACCCTAACCCTAACCCTAACGCTAACCGTAACCCTAACCCTAACCATAACCATAACCTTAACCCTAACGCTAACCCTAACCCTAACCCTAACCCTAACGCTAACGCTAACCCTAACCCTATCCCTAACCCTAACCCTAACCCTAACGCTAACCCTAACCCTAACCCTTACCCTAACCCTAACGCTAACCCTAACCCTAACCCTAACCCTAACGCTAACCCTAACCCTAACCCTAAACCTGACGCTAACCCTAACCCTAACCCTAACCCTAACCCTAACCCTAACGCTAACCCTAACCCTAACCCTAACGCTAACGCTAACCCTAACCCTAGCCCTAACCCTAACCCTAACGCTAACGGTGACCCTAACCCTAACCCTAACCCTAACCCTAACCCTAACGTTAAACCTAATCCTAAACCTAACCCTAACCCTAACCCTAACGCTAACCCTAAACCTAACCCTAACCCTAACCCTAACCCTAACGCTAACCCTAACGCTAACCCTAACCCTAACCCTAACTCTAACGCTAACCCTATCCCTAACCCTAACGCTAACCCTAACCCTAACGCTAAGCCTAACGCTAACGCTAACCCTAACCCTAACGCTAACCCTAATCCTAACCCTAACCCTAACGCTAACTCTAACCCTACCCCTAACGCTAACCCTAACCCTAACCCTAACCCTAACCCTAACGCTAATTGTAACCCTAACCCTAACCCTAACCCTAACCATAACCTTAACCCTAACGCTAACCCTAACCCTAACCCTAACCCTAACCCTAACGCTAACGCTAACCCTAACCCTAACCCTAACGCTAACGCTAACCCTAACCCTAACGCTAACGCTAAAGTTAAACCTAACCCTAACTCTAACCCTAACGCTAACCCTAACCCTAACCCTAACCCTAAAACTAAGCCTAACGCTAACCCTAACTCTAACCCTAACCCTAACCCTAATCCTAACCCTAACCCTAACGCTAACGCTAACCCTAACCCTAACCCTAACGCCAACCCTAACCCTAACCCTAACCCTAACGCTAACTCTAACCCTAACCCTAACGCTAACCCTAACCCTAACACTAACCCTAACCCTAACGCTAACCCTAACCCTAACCCTAACCCTAACCTTAACCCTGACCCTGACCCTGACCCTAACCCTAAACCTAACCCTAACCATAACGCTAACCCTAACCCTAACCCTAACCCTAACGCTAACGCTAACCCTAACCCTAACCATAACCCTAACCCTAACGCTAACCCTAACCCTAACCCTAACCCTAACACTAGGCCTAATGCTAACAATAACTCTAACTCTAAACCTAACCCTAACCCTAACCCTAACGCTAACCCTAACCCTAACCCTAACCCTAACGCTAACCCTAACCTTAACCCTAAACCTAACGCTAACCCTAACCCTAACCCTAACCCTAACCCTAACCCTAATGCTAACCCTAACCCTAACCCTAACGCTAACGCTAACCCTAACCCTAACCCTAACCCTAAAGCTAACCCTAACCCTAACGCTAAAGCTAACCCTAACACTAACCCTAACACTAACCCTAACGCTAACCCTAACCCTAAGCCTAACGCTAACGCTAACCCTAACCCTAACCCTAACCCTAACCCTAACGCTAACCCTAACCCTAACCCTAAGCCTAACCCTAACCCAAACCTTACCCCTAATCCTAACCGTAACACTAACGCTAACTCTAACCCTAACCCTATCGCTAACCCTAACCCTAACCCTAAACCTAACCCTAACGCTAACCATAACCCTAACCCTAACCCTAACCCTAACCCTAACCATAACCATAACCTTAACCCTAACGCTAACCCTAACCCTAACCCTAACCCTAACGCTAACGCTAACCCTAACCCTATCCCTAACCCTAACCCTAACCCTAACGCTAACCCTAACCCTAACCCTTACCCTAACCCTAACGCTAACCCTAACCCTAACCCTAACCCTAACGCTAACCCTAACCCTAACCCTAAACCTGACGCTAACCCTAACCCTAACCCTAACCCTAACCCTAACGCTAACCCTAACCCTAACCCTAACGCTAACGCTAACCCTAACCCTAGCCCTAACCCTAACCCTAACGCTAACGGTGACCCTAACCCTAACCCTAACCCTAACCCTAACCCTAACGCTAAACCTAACCCTAAACCTAACCCTAACCCTAACCCTAACGCTAACCCTAAACCTAACCCTAACCCTAACCCTAACCCTAACGCTAACCCTAACGCTAACCCTAACCCTAACCCTAACTCTAACGCTAACCCTATCCCTAACCCTAACGCTAACCCTAACCCTAACGCTAAGCCTAACGCTAACGCTAACCCTAACCCTAACGCTAACCCTAATCCTAACCCTAACCCTAACGCTAACTCTAACCCTACCCCTAACGCTAACCCTAACCCTTACCCTAACCCTAACCCTAACGCTAATTGTAACCCTAACCCTAACCCTAACCCTAACCATAACCTTAACCCTAACGCTAACCCTAACCCTAACCCTAACCCTAACGCTAACGCTAACCCTAACCCTAACCCTAACGCTAACGCTAACCCTAACCCTAACGGTAACGCTAAACCTAAACCTAACCCTAACTCTAACCCTAACGCTAACGCTAACCCTAACCCTAACCCTAACACTAACCCTAACCCTAACCCTAACCCTAACGCTAACCCTAACCCTAACCCTAACCCTAACCCTATCCCTAACCCTAACCCTAACGCTAACGCTAACCCTGACCCTAACCCTAACCCTAACGCTAACCCTAACCCTAACCCTAAACCTAACGCTAACCCTAACCCTAACCCTAACCCTAACCCTAAGGCTAACCCTAACCCTAACCCTAACGCTAACGCTAACCCTAACCCTAAGCCTAACCCTAAAGCTAACCCTAACCCTAACGCTAAAGCTAACCCTAACCCTAACCCTAACACTAACCCTAACGCTAACCCTAACCCTAAGCCTAACGCTAACGCTAACCCTAACCCTAACCCTAACGCTAACCCTAACCCTAACCCTAAGCCTAACCCTAACCCTAACCTTACCCCTAATCCTAACCCTAACCCTAACGCTAACTCTAACCCTAACCCTAACGCTAACCCTAACCCTAACCCTAACCCTAACGCTAACGCTAACCCTAACCCTAACCCTAACCCTAACCATAACCATAACCTTAACCCTAACGCTAACCCTAACCCTAACCCTAAACCTAACGCTATCGCTAACCCTAACCTTATCCCTAACCCTAACCCTAACCCTAACGCTAACCCTAACCCTAACCCTTACCCTAACCCTAACGCTAACCCTAACCCTAACCCTAACCCTAACGCTAACCCTAACCCTAACCCTAAACCTGACGCTAACCCTAACCCTAACCCTAACCCTAACCCTAACCCTAACGCTAACCCTAACCCTAACCCTAACGCTAACGCTAACCCTAACCCTAGCCCTAACCCTAACCCTAACGCTAACGGTGACCCTAACCCTAACCCTAACCCTAACACTAACCCTAACGCTAAACCTAACCCTAAACCTAACCCTAACCCTAACCCTAACGCTAACCCTAAACCTAAGCCTAACCCTAATCCTAACCCTAACGCTAACCCTAACGCTAACCCTAACCCTAACCTAACTCTAACGCTAACCCTATCCCTAACCCTAACGCTAACCCTAACCCTAACCCTAACCCTAACCCGAACGCTAACTCTAACCCTAACCCTAACGCTAACCCTAACCCTAACACTAACCCTATCCCTAACGCTAACCCTAACCCTAACCCTAAACCTAACCCTAACCCTGACCCTGACCCTGACCCTAACCCTA
>NW_027457617.1:2825000-2827500 GCF_050624435.1 Tenrec ecaudatus
AACCATAACCTTAACCCTAACGCTAACGCTAAATATAACCCTAACCCTAACCCTAACCCTAACGCTAACCCTAACGCTAAACATAACCCTAACCGTAAACCTAACGCTAACGCTAACCCTAACCCTAACCCTAACCCTAACCCTAACGCTAACCCTAACCCTAACCCTAACCCTAAAGCTAACCCTAACCCTAACCCTAACCCTAACCCCAACGCTAACGCTAACCCTAACCCTAACGCTAACCCTAACCCTAACCCTAACCCTAACCCTAACACTAACCCTAATGCTAACGCTAACCCTAAGCCTACCTCTAACACTACCCCTAACCCTAACCCTAACCCTAACCATAACCCTAACCCTAACCCTAACCCTAAAACTAACGCTAGGGCTAACCCTAACCCTAACCCTAACCCTTACTCTAACCGTAACCGTAACCGTAACCCTAACCCTAACCCTAACCCTAACCCTAACCCTAACCCTAACCCTAACCCTAACGCTAACCCTAACCCTAACCCTAACGCTAACCCTAACCCTAACCCTAAACCTAACGCTAAGCCTAACCCTAACCCTAAAACTAACGCTAACCCTAACCCTAACCCTAACCCTAATGCTAACGCTAACCCTAACCCTAACGCTAACCCTAACCCTAACCCTAACCCTAACCCTAACCCTAACGCTAACCCTAACCCTAACCCTAACGCTAACGCTAACCCTAACCCTAACCCTAACGCTAACCCTAACCCTAACACTAACCCTAACGCTAACCCTAACCCTAACCCTAACCCTAAACCTTACCCTAACCCTAACGCTAACGCTAACCCTATCCCTAACCCTAACGCTAACCCTAACCCTAACCCTGAACCTAACCCTAACCCTAACCCTAACGCTAACGCTAACCCTTACCCTAACGCTAACCCTAACCCTAACCCTAACGCTAACCGTAACCCTAACCCTAACCCTAACCCTAACAATAACCCTAACGCTAACGCTAACCCTAACCCTAACCTTAACCCTAACGCTAACCCTAACCCTAACCCTAAACCTAACGCTAACCCTAACCCTAACCCTAACCCTAACCCTAACCCTAACGCTAACCCTAACCCTAACCCTAACCCTATACCTAACCCTAACCCTAACGCTAACCCTAACCCTAACCCTAACCCTAACACTAAGCCTAACGCTAACCCTAACTCTAACCCTAACCCTAAGCCTAACCCTAATCCTAACCCTAACCCTAACGCTAACGCTAACCCTAACCCTAACGCTAACCCTAACCGTAACCCTAACCCTAACGCTAACTCTAACCCTAAACCTAACGCTAACCCTAACCCTAACCATAACCATAACCCTAACGCTAACCCTAACCCTAAACCTAACCCTAACCCTAACCCTGACCCTGACCCTGACCCTAACCCTAAACCTAACCCTAACGCTAATGCTAACCCTAACCCTAACCCTAACCCTAACCCTAACGCTAACGCTAACCCTAACCCTAAACCTAAACCTAAACCTAAACCTAAACCAAAACCTAACCCTAACCCTAACCCTAACCCTAACCCTAACGCTAAACCTAACCCTAACCCTAACGTTAACCCTAACTCTAACCCTAACCCTAACCCTAACGCTAACGCTAACCCTAACCCTAACCCTAACGCTAACCCTAACCCTAACCCTAACCCTATCCCTAACCCTAACCCTAACCCTAATGCTAACCCTAACCCTAACCCTAACACTAACACTAAGCCTAACGCTAACCCTAACTCTAACCCTAACCCTAACCATAACGCAGACCCTAACCCTAACCCTAACCCTAACGCTAACCCTAACCCTAACCCTAACCCTAACGCTAACCCTATCCCTAACCCTAACCCTAACCCTAACCCTAACGCTAACCCTAACGCTTACCCTAACCCTAACCCTAACGCTAACGCTAACCCTATCCCTAACCCTAACGCTAACCCTAACCCTAACCCTAAGCCTAACCCTAACCCTAACCTTACCCCTAATCCTAACCCTAACCCTACGCTAACTCTAACCCTAACCCTAACGCTAACCCTAACCCTAACCCTAACCCTAACACTAACCGTAACCCTAACCCTAACCCTAACCCTAACCCTAACTATAACCTTTACCCTAACGCTAACCCTAACCCTAACCCTAACCCTAACCCTAACGCTAACGCTAACCCTAACCTTAACCCTAACCCTAACGCTAACCCTAACCCTAACCCTAACCTTAAACCTAACGCTAACGCTAACCCTAACCCTAACCATAACGCTAACGCTAACCCTAACCCTAACGCTAACGCTAACCCTAACCCTAACCCTAACCCTAACGCTAACCCTAACCCTAACCCTAACCCTATCCCTAACCCTAACCCTAACCCTAACCCTAATGCTAACCCTAACCCTAACCCTAACACTAAGCCTAACGCTAACCTTAACTCTAACCCTAACCCTAACCATAACGCTAACCCTAACCCTAACCCTAACCCTAACGC
>NW_027457617.1:2835000-2837500 GCF_050624435.1 Tenrec ecaudatus
AACCCTAACCCTAACCCTAAACCTAAACCTAACCCTATCGCTAACCCTAATCCTAACCCTAATCCTATATCCTAACCCTAACCCTAACGCTAACCCTAACCCTAACCATAACCCTAACCCTAACCCTAACCTAACGCTAATCCTAACCCTAACCCTAACGCTAAGCCCTAACCCTAACCCTAAACTTAACCCTAACACTAACGCTAACCCGAACCCTAACCCTAACCCTAACGCTAACGCTAACCCTAACCCTAACGCTAACACTAACGCTAACCCTAAACCTAACGCTAACGCTAAACCTAACCCTAACCCTAACCCTAACCCTAACCCTAACAGTAACCTTAACCCTAACGCTAACGCTAAACCTAACCCTAACCCTAACCCTAACCGTAACCCTAACCCTAACCCTAACCCTAACGCTAACGCTAACCCTAACCCTAACCCTAACCTTAACCCTTATCCTAACCCTAACCCTAACCCTAACCCTAACCCTTACGCTAACCCTAACCCTAACCCTAACCCTAACCCTAACCCTAAACCTAACGCTAACCCTAACCCAAACCCTAACCCTAACCCTAACCCTAACCCTAACCCTAACCCTAACCCTAACCCTAACCCTAACCCTAACCCTAACGCTAAACCTAACCCTAACCCTTACCCTAACCCTAACCCTAACGCTAACGCAAACCCTAAACCTAACCCTAACCCTAACCCTAAACCTAACGCTAACGCTAACCCTAACCCTAAACCTAACGCTAATCCTAACCCTAAGCCTAACGCTAACCCTAACCCTATCCCTAACGCTAACCCTAACCCTAACCCTAACCGTAACCCTAACCCTAACCCTAAACCTAAACCTAACCCTAACCCTAACGCTAACCCTAACCCTAACCTTAACCCTAACCCTAACCCTAACCCAAACCCTAACGCTAACCCTAACCCTAACGCTAACCCTAACCCTAACCCTAACGCTAACCCTAACCCTACCCTAACCCTAACACTAACCCTAACCCTAATCCTAACGCTATCCATAACCCTAACCATAACCCTAACCCTAACCCTAACCCTGACCCTAACGCAAACCCTAAACCTAACCCTAACCCTAACCCTAATCCTAACGCTAACGCTATCCCTAACCCTAACCCTAACGCTAACCCTAACCCTAACACTATCCCTAACCCTAACCCTAACCCTAATGCTAAACCTAACCCTAACCCTAACCCTAACGCTAACCCTAACCCTAACCCTAACCAAAACGCTAACGCTAACCCTACCCTAACGCTAACCCTAACCCTAAACCTAACCCTAACCCTAACACTAACCCTAATGCTAACGCTAACCCTAATCCTAACGCTAACACTAACCCTAACCCTAACCCTAACCATAAGCCTAACCGTAACCCTAACCCTAACCCTAACGCTAACTCTAGCGCTAACCCTAACCCTAACCCTAACCCTTACTCTAACCGTAACCGTAACCCTAACCCTAACCCTAACCCTAACCCTAACCCTAACGCTAACCCTAACCCTAACCCTAACCCTAACCCTAACCGTAACGCTAACCCTAACCCTAACCCTAACCCTAACGCTAACCCCAACCCTAACCCTAACCCTAACCCTAACGCTAATCGTAACCCTAACCCTAACGCTAACCCTAACCCTAACCCTAACCCTAACGCTAACCCTAACCCTAACCCTAACGCTAACGCTAACCCTAACCCTAACTCTAACGCTAACGCTAACCATAATCCTAACGCTAAAGCTAACCCTATGCCTAACCCTAACGCTAACCCTAACCCTAACCCAGACCCTAACCCTAACCCTAACCCTAACCCTAACCCTAACGCTAACCATAACCCTAATCCTAACCCTAACCCTAACGCTAACGCTAACCCTAACCCTAACTCTAACGCTAACGCTAACCATAACCCTAACGCTAACGCTAACCCTATGCCTAACCCTAACCCTAACCCTATCCCTAACCATAACCCTAACCCTAACCCTAACCGTAACCCTAACCCTAACCCTAACCCTAACCCTAACCCTAACGCTAACCCTAAACCTAACCCTAACCCAAACCTAACACAAACGCTAACGCTAATCCTATCCCTAACGCTAACCCTAACCCTAACCGTAAACCTAACCCTAACCCTAACCCTAACCCTAACGCTAACCCTAACCCTAAACCTAACCCTAACCCTAACCCTAAAACTAACCCTAACCCTAACCCTAACGCTAACCCTAACCCTAACGCTAACACTAACCCTAAACCTAACCCTAACCCTAACGCTAACCCTAAACCTAACCCTAACCCTAACGCTAACCCTAACCCTAACGCTAACCCTAAACCTAACCATAACCCTAAACTTAACCCTAACCCTAACGCTAACGCTAACCCTAACCCTGAACCTAACGCTAACCCTAACCCTAACGCTAACGCTAACCCTAACCCTAACGCTAACCCTAACCCTAACCCTAACCCTAACCCTAAACCTAACCCT
>NW_027457618.1:20000-22500 GCF_050624435.1 Tenrec ecaudatus
ACCCTAATGCTAACCCTAATGCTAACGCTAACCGTAACCCTAACCCTAACCCTAACGCTAACCCAAACCCTAACCCTAACGCTAACGCTAACCCTAACCCTCACCCTAACGCTAACCCTAACCCAAACCCTAACGTTAAACCTAAAGCTAACCCTAACACTAACCCTAACGCTAACACTAACCCTAATCCTAAACCTAACCCTAACGCTAACCCTAACCCTAACCCTAACCCTAACGCTAACGCTAACCCTAACACTAACGCTAACCGTAACCATAACACTAACCCTAACCCTACCCCTAACCCTAACTCTAACGCTAACCCTAACCCTAACTCTAACGCTAACCCTAACCCTAACCTTAAGGCTTACCCTAACCCTAACCCTAACGCTAACCCTAACCCTAACGCTAACCCTAACCCTAACGCTAACCCTAACCCAAACCCTAACGTTAACCCTAAAGCTAACCGTAACCCTAACCCTAACGCTAACCCTAACCCTAACCCTAACCCTAAACCTAACCCTAACGCTAACCCTAACCCTAACCCTAAACCTAACGCTAACGCTAACCCTAACAATAACGCTAACCGTAACCATAACCCTAACCCTAACCCTACCCCTAACCCTAACCCTAACGCTAACCCTAACCCTAACTCTAACGCTAACCCTAATCCTAACCCTAAGGCTTACCCTAACCCTAACCCTAACGCTAACCCTAACCCTAACGCTAACCCTAACCCTAAGCCTAACCCTAACACTAACCCTAACCCTAACGCTAACCCTAACCCTAACCCTAACCCTAACACTAATCCTAACCCTAAATCTAACCCTAAGCCTAAACCTAACCCTAACCCTAACCCTAACTCTAACCCTAACCCTAACCCTAACCCTAACGCTAACGCTAACGCTAACCCTAACCCTAACCCTAACCCTAACGCAAACCCTAAACCTAACCCTAACCCTAACGCTAACGCTAACCCTAACCCTAACGTTAATCGTAACCCTAACCCTAACCCTAACTCTAACCCTAACCCTAACGCTAACCCTAACCCTAACCCTAACCCTAACGCTAACCCTAACCCTAACCCTAAAGCTAACCCTAACCCTAATCCTAACCCTAACGCTAACAATAACCCTAACCCTAACCCTAACCCTAACGCTAATCCTAACCCTAACCCTAACCCTAACTCTAACCCTAACCCTAACCGTAACCCTAACCCTAACACTAACCCTTACCCTAACCCTAACCCTAACGCTAACGCTAAACCTAACCCTAACCCTAAACCTAACACTAACGCTAACCCTAACCCTAACCCTAACGCTAACCCAACCCTAACCCTAACGCTAACCGTAACCCTAACCCTAAAGCTAACCCTAACCCTAACCCTAACGCTAACGCTAACCCTAACCCTAACCCTAACCGTAACGCTAACGCTAACCGTAACGCTAACCCTAACGCTAACCCTAAGCCTAACCCTAACCCTAACCCTAACGCTAACCCTAACACTAACTCTAACTCTAACGCTAACGCTAACCCTAACCCTAACGCTAACCGTAACCCTAACCCTCACCCTAACCCTAACGCTAACCCTAACCCTAACCCTAACCCTAACGCTAACCCTAACCCTAACCCTAACGCTAACCCTATCCCTAACCCTAACCCTAACGCTAACAATAACCCAAACCCTAACCCTAACCCTAACGCTAACCCTAACCCTAACCCTAACCCTAACCCTAACCCTAACCCTAACGCTAAGCCTAACCCTAACTCTAACGTAAACGCTAACCCTAACCCTAAGCCTAACCCTAACTCTAACCCTAATCCTAACGGTAACCCTAACTTTAACACTAACCCTAACCCTAACCCTAACGCTAACGCTAACCTAACCCTAACCCTAACGCTAACCCTACCCCTAACCCTAACCCTAACACTAACCCTAACGTTAACCCTAACGCTAAGCCTAACCCTAACGCTAATGCTAACCCTATCCCTAAACCTAACCCTAACCCTAACCGTAACCCTAACCCTAACCCTAACCCTAACGCTAACGCTAACCCTAACCCTAACGCTAACCGTAACCCTAACCCTAACCCTAACACTAACCCTAACGCTAACCCTAACCCTAACCCTAACCCTAACGCTAACAATAACCCTAACCCTAACGCTAACGCTAACGCTAACCCTAACCTTACCCTAACCCTAACTCTAACGCTACCCTAAGCCTAACCCTAATGCTAACCCTAACGCTAACGCTAACCCTAACCCTCACCCTAACGCTAACCCTAACCCAAACCCTAACGTTAAACCTAAAGCTAACCCTAACCCTAACCCTAACGCTAACACTAACCCTAATCCTAAACCTAACCCTAACGCTAACCCTAACCCTAACCCTAACCCTAACGCTAACGCTAACCCTAACACTAACGCTAACCGTAACCATAACCCTAACCCTAACCCTACCCCTAACCCTAACCCTAACGCTAAACCTAACCCTAACTCTAAC
>NW_027457618.1:27500-30000 GCF_050624435.1 Tenrec ecaudatus
CTAACCCTAACTCTAAACCTAACACTAACGCTAACCCTAACCCTAACCCTAACGCTAAACCAACCCTAACCCTAACGCTAACCGTAACCCTAACCCTAAAGCTAACCCTAACCCGAACCCTAACGCTAACCCTAACCCTAACCCTAACTCTAACCCTAACCCTAACCCTAACGCTAACGCTAACCCTAACCCTAACCCTAACCCTAACGCTAACGCTAACGCTAACCCTAACGCTAACCCTAACGCTAACCCTAACCCTAACCCTAACCCTAACCCTAACCCTAACGCTAACCCTAACACTAACTCTAACTCTAACGCTAACGCTAACCCTAACCCTAACGCTAACCGTAACCCTAACCCTCACCCTAACCCTAACGCTAACCCTAACCCTAACCCTAACCCTAACCCTAACCCTAACCCTAACGCTAACCCTAACCCTAACCCTAACGCTAACCCTAAACCTAACCCTAACCCTAACGCTAACAATAACCCAAACCCTAACCCTAACCCTAACGCTAACCCTAACCCTAACCCTAACCCTAACCCTAAGCCTAACCCTAACTCTAACGCTAACGCTAACCCTAACCCTAAGCCTAACCCTAACTCTAACCCTAATCCTAACGGTAACCCTAACTTTAACACTAACCCTAACCCTAACCCTAACGCTAACGCTAACCTAACCCTAACCCTAACGCTAACCCTACCCCTAACCCTAACCCTAACACTAACCCTAACGTTAACCCTAACGCTAAGCCTAACCCTAACCCTAACGCTAAGGCTAACCCTATCCCTAAACCTAACCCTAACCCTAACCGTAACCCTAACCCTAACCCTAACCCTAACGCTAACGCTAACCCTAACCCTAACGCTAACCGTAACCCTAACCCTAACCCTAACACTAACCCTAACGCTAACCCTAACCCTAACCCTAACCCTAACCCTAACGCTAACAATAAACCTAACCTTAACGCTAACGCTAACGCTAACCCTAACCTTACCCTAACCCTAACTCTAACGCTAACCCTAAGCCTAACCCTAATGCTAACCCTAATGCTAACGCTAACCGTAACCCTAACCCTAACCCTAACGCTAAGCCAAACCCTAACCCTAACGGTAACGCTAACCCTAACCCTCACCCTAACGCTAACCCTAACCCAAACCCTAACGTTAACCCTAAAGCTAACCCTAACCCTAACCCTAACGCTAACACTAACCCTAATCCTAAACCTAACCCTAACGCTAACCCTAACCCTAACCCTAACCCTAACCCTAACGCTAACACTAACCCTAACCCTAACGCTAACCGTAACCATAACCCTAACCCTAACCCTACGCCTAAACCTAACCCTAACGCTAACCCTAACCCTAACTCTAACGCTAACCCTAACCCTAACCCTAAGGCTTACCCTAACCCTAACCCTAACGCTAACCCTAACCCTAACGCTAACCCTAACCCTAAGCCTAACCCTAACCCTAACCCTAACGCTAACCCTAACCCTAACCCTAACACTAATCCTAACCCTGAATCTAACCCTAAGCCTAAACCTAACCCTAACCCTAACCCTAACCCTAACCCTAACCCTAACCCTAACGCATAACCTAACCCTAACCCTAACCCTAACCCTAACGCTAACGCTAACCCTAACCCTAACGCTAATCGTAACCCTAACCCTAACCCTAACTCTAACCCTAACCCTAACCCTAACCCTAACCCTAATGCTAACCCTAATGCTAACGCTAATCCTAACCCTAACCCTAACCCTAACTCTAACCCTAACCCTAACCGTAAACCTAACCCTAACACTAACCCTTACCCTAACCCTAACCCTAACCCTAACGCTAACGCTAAACCTAACCCTAACCCTAAACCTAACACTAACCCTAACGTTAACCCTAACGCTAAGCCTAACCCTAACGCTAATGCTAACCCTATCCCTAAACCTAACCCTAACCCTAACCGTAACCCTAACCCTAACCCTAACCCTAACGCTAACGCTAACCCTAACCCTAACGCTAACCGTAACCCTAACCCTAACCCTAACACTAACCCTAACGCTAACCCTAACCCTAACCCTAACCCTAACGCTAACAATAACCCTAACCCTAACGCTAACGCTAACGCTAACCCTAACCTTACCCTAACCCTAACTCTAACGCTAACCCTAAGCCTAACCCTAATGCTAACCCTAATGCTAACGCTAACCGTAACCCTAACCCTAACCCTAACGCTAACCCAAACCCTAACCCTAACGCTAACGCTAACCCTAACCCTCACCCTAACGCTAACCCTAACCCAAACCCTAACGTTAACCCTAAAGCTAACCCTAACCCTAACCCTAACGCTAACACTAACCCTAATCCTAAACCTAACCCTAATGCTAACCCTAACCCTAACCCTAACCCTAACGCTAACGCTAACCCTAACCCTAACGCTAACCGTAACCCTAACCCTAACCCTACACCTAACCCTAACCCTAACGTTAACCCTAACCCTAACTCT